>NW_025779958.1:0-63734 GCF_021130785.1 Homalodisca vitripennis
AGCTTTCACTCACTCTCTAGATAGCAACTATATTTATTTTCTCTCAACTTATCGATGTCTTAGAAAGGCGAAACCTGACACTATGAGCGTTGTGCTCTAAAAAGACAAATACACATTTTTTTTTATTAAGGTGAACCATTCATAGTGGTTGAAATAGGTTTTCAACCTTTGAAGATCTATATTTTTGTTTTTACAAACTACAAACCATTTTCACGATGACCACCTATTTTTAGCGATTGCAATGGAAGGGGATTGCATTCCATAGAAGAACTGTATAATTTTACACTCGCAGATATTCAATAACGATAAAATGTGAATTACTGTACGTGTGTTTTATGCTCTCCAACAGAAAAATGACAGATTTGGCTTGATGATCTCTAACCCGTAGGAATAAAAATGGGGTTCCGCCCCTTGGAAAAATATCTTAAAAATACAATTACTTATCAATATCTTAAAAAGATTAAATTTTTATAAACACGTTCCTCATCACGCAGATAGGAAAAATGAGTAAATATTTATGAAGTTTAGACCAACTTCAGGGATTTAACTGTGCTTTGCAATCCCTATAAGAGCATAACAATGTGTTTTATTTATAACTTCTTAATGTCCTAGAAAGATAAAATTTGACATACTCGTTAATAAACACCTTGATAGAAAAAACATAAGCATTATTCGTGAAGATAAATCATCCAAGGGGTTGAAATGAAGTTTGCAACTAGCAGAACAAAAGATTATTTTAGTATTTATAACTTCCTAACGTCCTAGAACCATTATTATTAAGATCAATCATCTTTGGAACCCGTAGAGAAAAACTTATTCTTTTGTTTTCAAAGATCCTTCTGTCCAATTGTATTCTGCCCTCAACATACTAATCGGTACCCGAATTACGTGAAACAGGAACTAGGTTATAATGGGTGGAAGTAGTTGCTTTGTGCCTGGACTAGACATTTTAGACCAACCTAATACATAATTTGTTTATCAGGTAAACACTGCAATCCATACTTCATGAAATAGATTGCAAATACCGGAAGTAGACCTTAGTTGACAGAAAATGACTTCTCATATTTATATATTTCCTTGAACGGAACAAATATGCAAACATTACTAGGTCACCGGACATGACCTAGGGCGGGAGAAAATCACAAGAGCTGGAAGTAGACATTTACTGACTAAAGTAAGCTTCTCAGATCAAATATGAATACATTTTTAATTCTGAAAACAATTAAAAGGCTAATTTACCATAAGTTTAATATAACTGATCTGAATTAGAAATGCTTCATCAAGCGCTACACCTGAAACAGGAGACATTGGTACTTTTGTATAACTTTGGAACCACTTATCAATAAATACTGAAATATATTGCCATAAAAAAGTCTATTTCTGAATAATTAACATCTTATTACATACAATTTTCTTTCTCTATAGTTTCTACAGACTTAGTATTCCTTCATTCTGGCCTTTAATATTTAAAATGTTACTGAAACGTTTGCAGCTATTCATTCAAATATCATGGAATATTGCAGAGATATTTAGTATTTAATTGGTACATATAAATATTTGTTACATTCTTTGACTTCAGAGTTTCAAAAATTTATCTTCAAGCTAAAATTTGGTTATTCTGAAATTGATTAGGAGATTGGAATATTTTCCATCGGTAAGCAATAACTTCCAGAACTTTTAATTATTGTGTCATTACAAAGTCGCCGGTAGCGTCTAGTCTTTATAAAAACCTTCATTAAGAGCAATATCCAGTTATTTCTGATAATTACTTAGACATATACATATAATAAAAAGTAATACATACATATGACATGATTTTCTGATTACAATGTAATTTCCGCTATTCAGAAACATACGAGTTGTTCATGAGTCTTGATATCATCACATTTATCTATGAGATGCTTAGTACCTCATCGTACACAGCCAGCTTTACTGTTATCGGTAACGGTAACGTCAGGGGAGTCAGTCGTAAATGACCACGACTTGTCGTAAATCGGGACACGTTGGTCAAACCATCATATCTATGTGTCCTCTTAACGTCGTATAAACTTACACAAGCAGTCTATGAATACAAAGTTAATTTACATTGTATACACACACACACACACACACACACGCGTATTTATATATATATATATATAATATATATATATATATATATATAATATACACACATATATACGAGTATATATCATATTCATATTTATTTACTTAAAACTTTTCGACAGAATTAAAATCAATCATAACAAAACAATTATAAAAATAAAATAATCGTTTGAAAAAAAGGCGACCTCACTCACATGGCTGAAGCGTCAATATAAACAGCAGGACAAAACAAACTGGTTGGTCAGACAATTACTGACGCCAGTTAACGACATTGCCCCTAGGGGAGCTGCCTGTCATTTACCGGTGTTGAATTAAATACAACCCAGTTATATTGGCTGCTGATCCAATAATCCTCGATCCATTCAGTTTTTTTAATTCGACTTTACACTCCATGTTAGTGCCTTAAAATAAATATTTAGATTTCTATTTGTGGTGACCGTAACACCACAATCATGTTACTGACCGAGTTCTTGGACATAAGGTTGAAGCACTACTCGCGAGATAACTAAACCAAGCAACTATTCTGGTCAAATATTAGCAGACAGCACCAAATTTATCATAATTATCATACAACAAATAAAATTTAATTTGTGGGAATGTAGAATAAATTATTAATAATGTAATATATTATCAATATAAATATTGATGCCATATAATATAAGGATACATAACTTATTGATCAAATCTTTATACGATATGGAAAATCAGTTAACTAAATGAAAAGAAAATAGACTTTACATAATTTAAATACATTCTACTTTCAACTTTAAATAATAATTACTTTCAAACTATTACAGTACAGTAAGACCCCTCATATCCGGCCTCGGTTTTACCTTGCACCTCGGTTTAATCCGGCCACTTCCCGGAAGCCAATATCGAAATTTATTTACCACAACGGCTTGCAGACGCGCAGTTGCACGCACTAGTCTCCCACGACTCTTGCGTTATTTTTGTGTATCTATTTGTTTACATTTTCCTGTGTTTGTCCTCAGTTGAGCTAATAGGTTTAACCTGTAAACAGTTCGTTGATTATTTCCAGTGCGTTAGTACAGTACAGTACAATTGTTTTGTTTCGTCAAGTGCTGTGTACTGTAGGTTGGTTTATCCGGCCGAATCGTTATCCGCCAGGGGCTCGGTCCCGTGGCGGCCGGATATGAGGGGTTCTACTGTATAATATGTAAATAATATATTGGAATATTTTGAAGTACAAATAATCCAATTTTTAAACAATTGTGATGATGGTAAAACTTTAAACTGCCCCATTTTAAATTAAAATTTTAAAGTTATATGATTGAGCTTCCTGGCGTCTATACAGAGTGTCCAGCTACTCACAGATGGAGCAATATCCGCCAAGGTAGAGAGCAACAATAGTGACAGCTGTAAGAGTGGTCATTACTGCACTACAATTGGAAATGAAAGACTGACCATGTAACACTGGTGAGTCATTTTATTTCTTTCATCCAAGTTAAGTTGCCATGATTCTATTGTAGTGTGTTCAGAGACAAAATGTTAGTGGTTAATTTGCTGTAACATATCATTGTTAACGGAGACATATACCTCGAAGGATTTATATTTGTTTATAATTTACTGCCAAACTTGGTAAAAATATTTGATTTGTATTCATAACGAAGGTCATTAAGCATACTTAAGTTAAGGTTTACCTTAGTAAAAATGAATATCAATATTTTCAAAAAGCTTTAGTAATTTTATTATCTTTCTCCATAAAGGAAAAAAGAGTGAGGTAAAGAAAAAAATATGTCCCAATACATATATGTTTACACTTAGTGTTTTTTAATAATAAAGACAAAATAAAACTACATTATATTTGACATGTTCTTTTTATTACTACTAAAGCAAGAATTACCTCGGGTTTTTATTACTAGTATTTAATATCACGTAACAGTATAAAGATTACTTTAAATAAGGATTATTAGGATATGTCTCATTTCATCCGATATATATATATATTTATGTGATAGCCAGTAAAATACTTTAATAACATTTCAATCGTTTACTTCGTGTAAATTTTTGATGGCTATATGCATGTAATATTACTTTAAATATGCTTTGTAATTGAATAATAACAGTCAGAAAGTAATCTAGGCGGAAAAAATACTTAGGATACATATTCTGAGATTCCCGGTACAAGAAACACACGCACTTCTGGTGAAGGGCCGAGAATGAGAAGGTTAATATTTTGAATTTGATATTAAACAGGACTATTATCGGCTAAAATTAACGATCGTCGTTATAGCAGACTTTTATTTTGAAAATACACGAACCCTAGAAGTGGGTAATTGTGCAGTAACTGAGATGAAATGTAATGTTTGCAAATTTAAGTATTTAAAATGTGAGAAATTAAACATTAAAAAACAAAAATATTGTGAGAACAATTTGGGGAAATTGATTGGAAAATAAAAATGATTGTAAGTTGCATGAAGTACAAAGAGTAAGTAGAATAAAAGTTATTCAAATATATAATCAAATTTTATACATGACTTTAGACTCCGTGTAAGAATAATTTGAAATACTAAACATATTAAGTTAAAAAATAATAACCTTCCTTCCCGCTCCTATTTCTTTCCAGTGTGTTTTAAACAGAATGAATGTATATAATATATTTATATAATGGTATAGTACATTTTATAATAATATAATAAATGGTAAGATGTTTAAAAATTACTTTCGCAACGGTAGGCTAATATTTTTTTAGTACATTTCTTTTAAAATATTACCATTATAACATATACAATACATGTTAATATAGTTTCCTCCAAAAGTACCAGAAACATCATTAATTGAATTCAGTTTCAAAAGGGTTTATGAACATTGCAAACGTAGATTACCAGTTCTTTATCTAGTTGGCTTTGCGAAATGTTGGTACTCTGTACACAGTAATGTTGGTTTTTGTTATTTTTAATTGAAATTTGATTTAGTTCTGTTTATCACATCAAAACAGGTGCAACTGTTCATACTTTACTCTGTTAGTAATAATTGTTTAAAAACCATTCTTATATATTTTGTTATGATCATCAATGATTTGGAATGAAGGAATAAATTTGATTTGATTTTAGTTTTCCTAATGGTCTACTAATATCTTGTTTGGATAAATTTAAGAAATTTTTTTAAAAATTTTCCTGCCGACTGTAAAAAACGTGTGTTTTATTTCTTCTTTTTGGGTATATTTGATCCTGATACTTTTTTATACAACGTAAAAATTGTATACAAGCGTTTTTAATATGTATTAGGCTATTACAGACATTTTTCTTTTAACTTCTTAAAAAAGCATGACGATATTAAACATTTGAAGTTCAGTCTCAAAGTTCTTTGATCTGAGAATGGATCAGAAAGAGCTCAAATGCACAGTACTACACGCCCAGAAGATAAAAAGTACATAGATAATAAACTTTGGTAATTCAAGTCTATTAAATATTTTATTAATATTATCAATAATAATACAGTAATATTATTCTTTATATTGGTGTAACAAACCAGACATAAGTGTGAAAGGGTGGTTCTGTTCATGTTTTCAAGACGTAAAAAGACAAGATGTGATAACATCCGCAGTGTAGGGTGCCATTAGCTGTATTGTGTTGAGTTTTTTGTGGCGCCACCCCTCGACTGTGGTGGAGTACTCTCCCCCCCACTGTCCACACACCCGGTCATCGACAAGTGTCCAGTCCTGTCACTGAGATGTCTGACTCTCTTATATACGAAGCTACTTGTTTCTGTAACCTTGCCCAGGAAAAGAAGATTTACATCCCTTGATAATGACATCCAATTGTTTGTGTTCTGGAAACAGTAATGTTTCTTTTTATGATTAAACTATGGGTTATAACACCAAAACAGGTAGAATTTTTAAACTTAACTTTTTAGTATATAATAGTTTAAACGACTGATTTATGCATTGTATTGTGTTCATTGCAATGTAGCGCTAAATGAAGGAACAACTGTGGTTTAATTTGTGAAGGGGTAGTTTTTCTTTTATGTTTTATGAAATGAAAAGACAAGATGTGATAAACAATCCTGTAGTGTAGGGGCCATTGGCTGTATTGTGTTGAGTGTTTGTGGCGCCACCCCTCGACTGTGAGGAGTACTCTCACCATCACTGTCCACACACCCGGTCATCGACAAGTGTCCAGTCTGTCACTGAGATGTCTGTTTGTATTGAAACGCCTTTTAGGCCCATGTTTATATACAACCCAATTATTTATTGCTTCTATCTCACATAATTAATACGTGGAAGAATAATAAAGAATAATAAGAATTAATAAAAGGAAGAACATTAGAGTAATAAATTGAAAAGAAGCACATGGTATTTATTTTAGTGTTAAACATTTGAAAGAAAAAGTAAATTTATCTTGTATTCTATCTACAAACACATATTTTAAGGTTATTAGCCTATCAAGACTCTCTAATGATGTCTTCTATTTGCTTATATGCAATAATCCAATATAAAAATAAGAATGTCACTCATTGTCTAGACTTACTTTGCCTCGAGTTGCTCGAAATGCTAAACATCAAAGTACTCTCTCTATTACAATATGAAACTAATTTATTCGTTACTCGTTATATCTCTATAAATAGCTCCTTCTAGATATATATGCTACTCTCTTTTCATATCTAGCTTAGATATTATTTTACGGTTAGGGAGCTTTTAAGTCTCAAAATATAAATGAAATATATATTTTTATGTTTTTAAGATGTATTAAATTTAATTCATAATTTTTAATAAAATTAGAAACGTATTCTCAAATTTAAGTTTTAAAGTAACCCTCAAATGAACACGTATTTAATTAGATCTTCCGGATTTGTCGGGAGTAAGTAGATATTGACGTGACAACGTCTTAAATTAGGTTGCGGCTCGGAGTCACTCATGAAAAAGTTGTAACGCCCGGTAAACGTTACGATGCCCGTCCAGTGGGTCCGCCGCACGGGATCCGCACGGGATAAAGCAGATAACTGTGGGTCCGCCGCCGCACGGGATAAAGCAGATAACTATGTTTTATTCGTGAAAATGTGGAGTGCTTAGATTCGTCATTTACAACAACACTACAACAATAAAGGTAAATAATTGTTACACTGATATTTCATTATCGTAAACTATGATTGATTGATTAATTGTTAGATTGACACAAAAGTTGAGAAACTGAGTTTATAGGTTATGTCGTACTATTGACAAATGTCGATAGTGTTAAGTAAATTATTAGTTTAAATCACTCTGCAATCAATCGTAATTCAGTCGATTGAGAAGAAACAGCGCGTATTGCTAGTCAAACATTTAAAATAACAAATTATAACCTCTAACCTGTCATAACAGTTGCGGACCCAAACAAACGAACTAAACCGACCAATCACCACGCGCGGAGTTAGAATTTAACTGTGTTTAGCAAGAATTTCAAATTCCAATTTTAGTAAATGTTTTATTCAACTTTACCATTTACAATAACAAATTTTAATTAATTTCAAATTATGTACAATGTTTTAGTAAACAAATATATATTTCTATAGTTAAAAATTTGTGCAATTCCTTATTTTCATTCAATTCCTTGTTCCTATTGTGCAATTTAATAATATTCATATCAATAAATATTCTACCGAGAAAAAGACGTTGTCACGTAAACTCTTCGCCCGTAAAACCGACTTTTACAGGCAACCATAATGTTTTTTTTGTCTGATAAAGTAGTATTAATAGAGGCATGTTATGAAAGAGAATTACATTTATTTGAAACTTTGAGATACATAAAAATCTCATTTTAATACTTGCAAAGAAATATATGGAAGATGTTATTAAGACATCAAAGATTCATTAGAGCTATCCTTAGACCTGGACTGATGTCTAAGTCGCTTTCCAATGCATATAGTTTAAACACCACCAAGTTGTTTTTTACCTTTGTTTTAAAGAAAAACCTTTTCAATAGTTTTTCAACGTATTTATATTATACTATCATTCATACAGGTTTTGATGATTGCTATTGTTGATAATGTTATCATAGGTTTGAGCTAGTTAAAGGTTACTGGCAAAACCGTTATAATAAAAAAATGTACTTAACCAGACTGTAAGTTCTCTGAATGTGTCATGTTGGCAATGGGGGTAGCATCCGTTATTTGTTTGATAGTCCCCTGAATTAAGTGTGGAAGTGATGTAATTACAGAAGAATTTCTAAGTTCTATAAAAAATTTAAAGAAGAGGTTTGAGAAGTCATATGTGACAAAGACATTCCTTCTGAAAAAGCAACGACAAAATATTGTCGTTTATTGGTGAATAAACTATTATACTCTGTCCTATTAGGCTTTCAACGCCTCGTGAGCGTGGTTTTTCTATTCTCTGGGATCTTGTGCCATGTGTTGAGGCGTTCTAGGTGTCAATGTGCCTTTATCGCTTTTTCTCTAGATTTGATAGTTTTTACAAGCATCTGCTATAGCTCTTTTATTAAAACCTTGTCCTTGGCTCCTGTGACTTCCTTGGCTCTAAGGACAGTTTTTAATTCTTGAAAAGTCTGTTTATATCCTTTCAACCAAATCTTCACCAATCGTCATAATTTCTGTCCGTATTAATGTTTATTAATTTGCTAGATACTTAGTTTGCTAAGAGTTTGCTTATATTTGCTAAGAGTTTGCTTAGCATCTTTGGAAATAGAAAGTACTGGTCACAAGTTTAACGATCGTTGTGAAATCAAGCGCAATGTCACTATGTGAACAATCCCAAATGGATTCTGCTTCCTTTGAAACATAGGATGGAGTTACGTTCAGTTTGTCTATTCAAATCTGGTGCATCCATCTATTTAGTACATTCAGATGTCTATTACCGTCATGGCTTTCGTGTATTGGAGACTGAACCCACGGTGATCACTTAAAACGCTATGTTGTTGTTAAAAATATAAGCAAAGGATGCTGGCTGAACTATTGTAAAAAGCGAATAATAAGGCATGTTCTCGAAAAGAGGTGACGTGTTTTATTGACATTTCTTAGTGTAGTGGTTAGTATCCCCATATCATTAATTATGTTAATTAAAAGCGTCTTTATGTCGATAACATCACCCATACTATCATATTTTCCTTTCTTATTAAGACATATTTCGGTTTAAACCCATTAGAATGATGGCAATGGCATAAAATATTTAGAATGTGAAGCATATATTAAACTTTTATCCTAGAGAAATTGTCATGAGAATATTGTTTGAATATTGAATAAGTATTGTTTTTATGAGTTTGATTTATAAATAAATCCATGAATTTTATTTACGTTAAGTTAATAAAAACACATGTAGTAACTACAAGAAATAACATGACATAATGTGTTGTTCTGGAGTGGAAGTGAATTAAGTACGAAAGTTCCTTCATAAGTCTAAATAAACATTTATTTGATCATAAGTTAAGGTGGATATTATTTAAGATATCGAAAATCATGCACAATATTTCATACCTTATCGTAAAAATATTATTAACCCAGAATATATTGGCCAATACGTTAACAGGAGGACAATGTGCCTTACATATAGACAAGATTATGTCATGTCATGTCCAGGAGCAGCTTGGGTACAAACCGCTCACTGTGGGTACTATATCTACTGTCCTGTCACTAGCACTGCTGCCAGACAGACACCAAGTCCAGCACTAAGGGACATACCTGTTCTACAATATATTGGCCAATACGTTAACAGGAGGACATGTGCCTTACATATAGACAAGATTATGTCATGTCATGTCCAGGAGCAGCTTGGGTACAGACCGCTCACTGTGGGTACTATATCTACTGTCCTGTCACTAGCACTGCTGCCAGACAGACACCAAGTCCAGCACTAAGGGACATACCTGTTCTCCTATATTTATTTGCGCAAACAACATATTTTTGAACAAATTAATGTCCATCTACATTCTACTACTTTATACAAGACGTCGGACATTGGATCTGAGTCAAACATAGACTATAGGTTCAATTTATGCCTACAGTCAAGGAAACATTTTATCAATGCTATGGATTTTCCCCATTTATTCTGTTTTAGAAAACAACTGTTCAATGGCTCATTTAAGTGGACGAATTAAGAATAAAAAGTTTCCGCTTCTTCACTCAAATACGCTTCAATTTTACGGCAGATACTTCAGATACTGGAGCGTGGATTATGTATTGTGTAGTGCCCCTGGTTTTGTGTAGTGTTACGGTTTTAGTTCTTTGTTACCAATGCACTTTTGTCTGTGTATGAAATGAAATGGAATGAAAAATACCTTTATTTATAGAGGCGAAGTAAGGACTAAATACCACTCTCTTCCACTTAACCTCTAAACACAAATAAACAAAGTAAAAGAAATAAAATTATTCCTACTATAATATCGTAATTGGCATGTAAAATTATATTACGTTTAATAATTAATTACGATACAACATAAAATTGTACATTTAAAAATAAAAAATGAGTATATTGATTGAAATATAACAAAAATATTTTTATTACAGTAATAAACTACTAGAGTTTATGACATCCTTATCAGTTTCATTTTAAATTCAATCAGCCTACATGCAGTTACCTTCAGTGCGACCACAAGAACCACCAACCGAGTCACTCACACAATCACTCACTCCTGCCGAGTCCGCAGCAGAAAGGCTCTAACCTCAGCCCCAAAGCGATCGTCCTTGTCAATAATTCTGATATTATGTGGGAGAGCGTTCCACAATCGACAAACGGAAACGGAGAAAGATTTATTATATAAGGCTGTCGGATGAATTAGAATTAATAATAAAGAAGCACCCCTACGAGTTCTACGAGCACTAATATCAGACATAAAAACAAAATTTTAGGCCAAATAACTGGGATAACTACTATGGATTATTGCGTGCAAAAGAATAAGTAAATGAAGGTCTCTCCGTTCTTTGGATTTTAATACGAATGATTGATCAAAATAAGGAGATACATGATCATCACATCTTAGATTGAAAATGAACCAAATAAAAATAATTTTGTGCACGCTGAATTTTAATAGAAAGCTCAACAGTAAAGTCGTTGATCACCACGTCACAGTAATTGAAGTGAAGTAAAACTAGAGTCTTCAACATCAATATCAGAGTTCATTAGTAGTACACAAGTATCTACCTCATTAGGTAAAAAGTGGCGGTAAATTTTTAAATCGTTAGCGTACAGATGGATATAATTCTATAGCTTAATTTATCCTCGAGATAACCTCCGAGTTATAAGTTCTGTTATTCATCAGGCAAATACCCTGTAGGAACATCCACCATCATCGAATTCAATCTTGTCTTTATAAATGTAGTTTCATGGCAAATTAAATTCCTTAGCTCCTCAAAATATTCTGCAGATAGTAGCAAATTACAACAATTTTTTGTAGAGCGGAACAGTAGTTTTTATGGCTCTCTGGCATGGAGTGGAAATGTCTAAGTCGCAAAACACCATCGTAAACCTTTACTCGGACAGGTTTCGTTGCTATATTTTGAGTATGAGGAATACTTAATCAGCACAGGAATATGCATCTAAACTGTATTGATATTAACATGAACTTAAACTACAAAAAAGTGAATATATAGTATATTTACAGATGGAGCGAAAACCTATAAAATAGAGTGGAACCATTTCTTACAGTTGCACGTTCTTATTGAATTGCATATCCAAAGTAATATTAATGTTTAAGGAAACTCTCACAGTATTCCATACAACAGTTTCCAATATTAAGGTAATTTCTTTAGCGTCAAAAGCTATTAGGGCGAAGTTGTAAATGGAAATCAAGTTTACGCTATGTGGATCAGTACTTCCTAATATCTTCCGTTAGAACAATTTCGCGAACTTTTACAGGTCCGTGGTTACAGCACATTTTTGTTAACAGTTTTTAAGAAATCATTCATATTCCAAAAATTACCCACGTTTTAAGTTTCAATCAGCATCTCACAATAGTTTAGATATCGTGATTGGACAAAAAAATCACATTTTAAAATTTAATTTGATATAAATATATTCTCGAGAACTACTCTAAGATCAAATAGGTTATTATGCGTGAGAGGTATTTGTGTTTTATACATATAGATCCACCACAAAATATGTAAAACTATAAAGAAAATAAAGTGTAATATGTAATTCAACGCACTTTCAGTAGTTCCAAACGCCGAACCCTCTAAGCGATAGTAACATCTAGATATTCAAGTATATGTAAAATAATGATCATGTTATTATTGACTTTTGAAATGGTTCATTATGATCTCACCTAAAAATTTCATGTATATATGAATATATATATATATATATATATATATATATATATATATGTGTATGTGTGTGTGTGTGTGTGTGTTTTTTTGTGTTTGTGTGTGTGTTTAGAGAAACGTATAGTAAGTTGAAATTAAAACGTGAGAAGCAATCTTTAATAAAATTCAGAAACGTAATATTTTTGACGTTTTATTATCACGAACTGTGATATCATACGGAAGTTCACTTAATAATATACAGAATATTGTTGTTTTAGTTTCACCACGGATTTATACTAACAAAACCCATTCAGCAGAGAAATTGACAAAACGACTAAATTGGGAACGGTTTATGACATCGTTCTGTTACAAGTGTAAAGGGAGACAAGTAACGAGATTAATTTGTGTGTTTGTAGAACGAAAACGGATCCTCTCCGCTTTCACGTCACACAAGCTTGTTTTGTAACTGCTATGTTCCCAATTAGTGTAGATTATAGTGATTACGGTAAACCCTCATCAGCTCTCAGTTGATTCAATGCTGTAATAGCTTTTCAAAATTAATCTGTTTTAAAATTATATTACATTACATTCCCCACTGTGTTTAAAGTACATGAAAAATAATTTACTTGTTTTATTTTTACTTTAAATTGGGATTCAATTCCCGATTCCTACACTGTATACACCAATATTTAGTGGTGTTTTCAATAACACGATCCCGTTCATTCGATTCCTATATAAAAATCTTAAAAGTACTTCACTACGTATTATTTAATACGGAGCTAGTTAACTACATGGTAATGCCATTACATTGAATATTTACTTATATATTTATTTCGCATTATTACTTTTAATCATTAATTTATCGCTTAGTAATTTACACCTGTAAGTATTCATAAAAATTTACATGAATTACAGCTTGTTTATATAATACAATTTCAATATCTATTTGTTGTTTAACACTGTCAATAACCGTTTCGTGCTCCAGTCCCATTTCCCATTTCAGAATCTTGATTTTTCTGCCCCTGAACAGGTTGAGGTTCTACCCAGCTACTTACTGGAGAATGATGTGGCTTCAAGTTGCTGGATCGCCTATGATATAACCGGAACTCCAGGATTCTCGTGTCTTTAAAGATTTCTTTCTACAAATTCATAGACATCCAGTTCAGACAATCGTATCGACTACTCAGTTTTTACTCCACGGGAAAGCAGATGCTACTTTAATAAAGCGAGTCATTTCAACAGATTTTCATGTCTCGTTCGCTGTCTAGAGAGCGCCTTCATCGCCATTTAGAATCAATATCCATCTTTATGCTACAGATGTAACGTCTTCCCACCACAATGTCCTTTTTAATGTTTTTTAGAATGTTTTCAGCGAGGCCGAAAGTTTCCTGAAGACTTTTGCAGGTATTTCTTCTCCACGGATGTATTCAAAATCTTCAAATACGAAGCTTGCCAGGGCATAATCTAGAGTAAGTGTAAAGGTATCCCTGTAAAACATGATCAAATAGCCACTCTAACAAAATGAAGTTGTGATTTATTATCAGTTTCATCTTACGTTATCCCGTATGGACTTACTTAGCCAATTTACCTAATGGTTTTCAATTGCTTCCACTGTACAGCGTGGCATGACGCCATATGGTTAAAGTTGACGATCCTTGGTTATCCTTTGGACGGCTTAATAATTCTATAGATGCCGAAACTCTTATGTTCGTGATAACTTCATAGGCATGACTTCAAGGATGGTCATTCCGCAGTTAATTTGTTAGGTGGGCAGGGAGGGGTTATCCTTGTACACTCCGTGGGTTGTAGAGCCATATGAAATCTTCCGACTGTAGGCT
Organism: Homalodisca vitripennis; assembly: GCF_021130785.1. Taxonomy (NCBI): domain Eukaryota; kingdom Metazoa; phylum Arthropoda; class Insecta; order Hemiptera; family Cicadellidae; genus Homalodisca; species Homalodisca vitripennis. The sequence goes on from NW_025779958.1 coordinate 14,133, forward strand.
CTTTTCTCGGCCTTAATTTTGAAATGCTCCTTAATATTTTCTTTAGCTTAATAATATTCTTTAGCTCCTAATATCTACTTTGTGATGAATTTCGGATGCGCTTCCTGAATATAGAAACGTTCTTCTTCAACATCCTCGTCCGGTCTATATTAAAACTGCAGGCCACAAGTCCCACTCTTACTGCGAAAAAGCCCTATGAATTTTTCCATGGTTATATTCATGCTCCACCATCTCGTTAGATTGTGGGTGAAGGACTGTAGTAGAAATTTCGAGGTTTCAATCCTTGTTCAGAATGCAGTTCTTCGGCTAATAAAATTACTTACTAACTGTTTTATAAAGATATAAACTTATTTTCGTAGCGAGTTTGCTTTTACACATTTGCTAAAATAGTCAGTTTGGCAGAAGTATAGCTTATTGACGCTGTCGGTGATAAGAAATAGATCAGTTATATTAGTTGCGGTCCCCTTGAATTGGAATTTGCCTCTTTGTATTGTTTCTTCATATTTAGTGTCTGTCAAAAGACAACTAAAATGGGTTTTACAACTAAAACTTATAGAAAAGTAAGGTAGTAACTAAGTCGTTTATATCTGCATACAGAACTGACCCAGCACTGCATACTTAATATTTGCTCAAATATACAGTTAAAAGCATATTTTTACAAAATAATTTAATTTTATTATTTGGATATTTTCTTACTCTGTCCTGAACAGCGGTTGCATAAAATTTTGAATTAAGAAGAGTTTTTACTATTAATCTTACTCTATGATTTTACACTGTAGTTGTAAGCAATTTTGGCACTTTAAGGACCAGCAAGGCGTAGCTTGGAGGGGTTTTAGAAATAAGAATAGGGCTAGTTTCATATCAAGGGCCCTAAAAATTTCTATTTAAAATTTCAGTACAATGGGTTGATTAGTTTATGCGTGAATGCCAAAACAAAGAAACAAAGGTACTTTCTTTGACATTTATAAAATATTTTAGGATTTATGTCACAGATAAACCTTGACAAATAAAACTTAAAAGCTTTTAATTTTCAAAATTTAGATATAAAATATTGGATTATCGAATCCTGTAATGGAGTCAAGTTGCTGAAATCCAGAGAGAGAGAAAAGTGCTCAGGGAAAACTCATTATGGAAACTGTCAATTCAGAAGTTAAGATTTACACCGCGTTAAAGGAAGCTATTCATTACTTAAAAGACATTCTTTGGAAATCATAAATTATTTATTTACTTTGCTAATTTACACTTATGATTATCAATATAAAATACAATCTTCACATTGATGTTGCATTCATGAATGTTTAATAAATAAATTTTCCACAACTGTCTAATCAATAAATATACTATCAATATAAGCCGAAACATACATGTCATTTTCCACTTGATAGCTATCTCCAATTACAGTGCGAAATTAAGAACTTAATCCATCACAGATAAAAAAGGCCCCTTAATAATTTGGTTACAAGCTACATAAACAATAAAGCAAGTTTTAATGACGGCCGATTTTGGGTTGATCTCGTAGGAACTGGGTCTAAGTTTTTATTTCTTGCCAAGTAAAGTTAAGTTATTTCGTAGCTTAAATAACACTAATGCACAGTTTGTTTGACTCAAAAATCAGCAGTTCATGAAACTCCAACAGAATCGGTCATTTGAGAAACACCTCTTATCCGTGAAAGTAAATTTTTGAGAACTCAAAAAAACCTTACTGGTTCATCATTTAATAATGCTTACACATCATATTTTTTATGTGTTTATACAAAGATTTGATAAGCTTTTTCTATTGTCATTCATTATTTTTTTTAAATATTTTGATGTAAAAAAATAAAGCAGTTTTTGGAGTTGGGTTGTTTCTCAAATGACTTATGTAAATTTTTGTCAACAGGCATGAAATGACACTTTAAAGAACACAAATTATAAATGAAACGATTTTTTTATTTATATAATGTATATACATTTTTTAATATTGTTCCTTGCAAAATTCTGTTTCATCCTTATCAATAGTTGGCCATTCATAAATCTTCGAATAAAATTCACCAAAAATGCCTGTAGGAATATAGCTTTCGAGTTTTTTTTAGATCATTGATTTTGTTAATGTTTATAGGCACACATTTTTGCGGATAGGCACTCACAGTTGGAAGTTGTGGTGTACCAGCTCCCTGTTTTTTTAAGTCGAAAGTGGGTTCGTTGGGTCCATCAATTAAATGCTTTGCTTTCACTTGTCCCACATGTTCTTTACAGTAATTAAACTCCATAAAAGTTGAGATGCTGAATTTTGTTTTATTCACCCTTGGAATGTTTCTAGCTTGAGTCTCAGTCGATTAACATTCTTTTTATAAACTTGGGGCCACCAAGATTTAAAGTCCCTCACTTTTTCACTTTCTACAATTTCCACTAGGAATTTGTCTTGAATCACCGTTGAATGCAACATTAGCTCAGCATATTGCTTCATTGTATAAATCCTGTCTGTTTTTTTAAACTTTTCTTTTGATGACACTGAAGTCTCGGTCACAGGGAAGGTACGAATAACCTCGAAATGGAAAATAGTGATGAATACTGTCAAATCGTCCAATTTCTATTAAGGCAAGACACAGCCTTGCATCCACGTTGTTTTTGTTCTGTCCTCCTGCAACATCGGAAAAAACATGAAGATGCCTAACACCAGCAAGAACTTCGTTGATATAATCAACTAAAAATGAGTAAATTTCATCAGGCCCTTTTTTATAGCCAACCCCTCCTGATACACATAAAATTTGGCTTGATTGCTTTTAATATCATGAATATTAAAAACATTCACTGTCAACTGCCGCAAGTAAAATATTTCTTGAACCGGAATTTCCGGAAGCTGAAGGTTTTGCATAAAGCCATGCAGATCCCAGCTATTTTGTTGTCTTTTAAACACTTTTCTCTAATATTTTTAATTGCCTTAAAAAACTATTTTAGCAGCATAATTTAAAGAGGGACTTTTTATTTTGACTGATAACTCCTCACATTTACAACAAGAATCGATCTGAGGCCTCCCTAAAGTCAGCTCAAAATGCTCATGAAAGAGTTTCAATTAGAACTTGTAGTCAACACTCAGTTCTGGATGTTTTTCCTTAAAAAGTTGCCACATAATTTTTACATTCAAGTTTGAGTTCAAGTATTTGTAAGATCTACTGGTAGGCCTATAATGAGCTTCTTTCTGGGGAAAAGAGGCTATGTGGTCGTCAATAGCCTTTATAACATGATCTGGTTTAGTATTCCCTGGAGTATTTTTTCTTCTCAAGTCTTTTGGTGACTTGCCTTGGGATAGTAATTTACATAGCCTCTTGACACGTTCAGAAGGTGGTTTACTACCTTTACTACTAGGTTTACTAGGTGATTCATCATCAACCAAATTACGTCTGTTTCTTTCTATTAGCTTGCACTCAATCAATGATTGCAGATACGCATCTTGTTCATTTTTTGTGTTGAAATCAATGAACTTAGCATATGTTTCAGCTTCTTTGCCCTCTGTAATCTTTCCCGGGATACATTTCCATCTGCACCTAAATCAACCAAACCAAATTAGACCTAAATAAACTGAAACTGACAAAAAGTAAAATGATAGGCTACACTATATTTTAAGGTTATGTTTCCTACAACAGAACTTGACAACTAAAACAGGCAAAATCAAAATAAATCAAAATGTACAAATTATAATGAAAGCGTGAGGCTAGAGGAAGTTTCTATGTTAAGTTACCTGCAATCGAATCCATGTTCTTTTGGTCTCACTACATTTCCTTTCCAGTACTTCTCATTACTTCTCATTCTTCACTCGAGACTTTTTAATTCTTTCACACTTATACTCAACTTGCTTTCACCCTCTTTTACGTTTTAAACTTGTAGAATTATTGATATCACTTTCATTAGAACTCATTTTTACTTAGATATGAACCATGACAAATACAAAGACAAACTAAACACAGTGTAATTATTTTACAGCTGTTCTAGGCTAGAATAATATTAGCAAGAACAGTGATGCCACCAGCTACAAATTTTAATTAATTTGAGAAATAACACATCTCCAGGAGATGAGGTGTTTCTCAAAAGAATGAATATTTTAACATCTGCTATCACTATGGTTACTTAGTGGAGATGTGGTGTTTACTTAGTACTTGATTCGCCTTGCCTTCAACTACATTATTTTTGGCATGCCTAACTCATTATTGGTAAAAAATAGACATGAAGTGTTTCTCAAAGTGACTGATTCCATTAGTCTTTCTCAAACTCAAATTTTTATCGAAGGAATATAAATGCAAGCTACTTATAGGTAGAATTTGAAAATTTATTGTAAAAATCTCTTTCATTAGTAACAAAGTAATCACCATTTCAAATCTATAGCTCAATTAGTTCAATATATCTAGCAGAAAGTATGGTTTTGATGACGTTTGGCTAAATAACATGGAATATTGGTACGAATGAATCTTCATGGAAAAAGTCTACTAGTTTACGAAATATCAAATGGATTACTTTATTTTAACAGCTGTCTTGTGTGATAGGATTCGCTAAAGCTCAGCCAATTTCTAATCATACAACAGTGCTATCTCATATGAAAGTGCACTAATTATTATCAAATTTATAAGTGTAATCAACAGGATAAATAAGAGCTAATGGGTGAATTTAATCATCCATAGGCCAGATTTACTTAACATGCATACACATGTTTACTGAACCTTAACAAACAGAGTTTGCAATTAACTTATGTAAGTTAGTAGAATACGAGGATAAGAACAAAATAATTTTCTTGCCTGTCTCATCTTTCTCACTTAATTAAAAACGAGTGACGCACAACTTGTGTAATTAAAGGTTTCCACTGTAATTTCATTACATTGTAACATTTTATTTGAATAGAGTCTACAGACACTGGCATGGAAATAATTCATAAAATCTGCCAATAATTGCAATTTTGTTTATACATACTATTAGCAATACTTATCTGAATTAAAATATAAATACAATACGGAAATCTCGTAGAAGTAAAAATAATGTGATATAATGCAGTCTTTTGTACAATTCCCTCTTTGAAGACTTTTCTGAGAGCTGAATAAAGGACTTGTGAAACAAAAACGACACAAGGTGTAGCCTGTTATGGAAGTACTAGTTAATATCTTTCGCAAGCCAGTATTACTCACATCTCGCTTCGCCTTGTTAGTCGAGTTACAAAAAGTTCATTATTTATTAAAAGTGTTCGGAACGAAGTCATATAGTACTCAACCTCACGAAATCTACTTGCTTGATTACACTAACTGATTCAACATAATGATTACTTCTGATACATACAATACCTCCTTTTTTCTGGAGCCAAATACCAGCCCACTTCTTATGGTAAACACGGATGTATTCCTCATCTTTTCAATGGCACCAACGAACTGGGGAGCAGTGCTGACATCTTCGGCCAGATGATAGAACCTACAGGAAATGTATCAGACGCTACCTAAAGTCTTCACTTTCTTTTTCTATCATTCTCTCGTTTAGTCACTAAATTGAGCTCTCTTTGTTAGAACGAGAGACGTGTTCAACACTGTCTTTTTACCTGTTCTGTTGTTGTTAAGTTTCTTGTTGTTTTCACCGGATTTATATTTATAGTTTTCCCGTTTTTCTCATGGTTTTTTTGATCTTTGAATACTTTTGCTGTTCTTTAATTTATTACATTCATTTTAACTTATTTTCATCAAGTAGTTTTAGTTCAATTAACATTACTTTTAAACTTGTATTGCCGTTAACTAATTTTAACTAAGTTTATTTACCTCACAATATTGTATCTAGTCTGTATAATGGGAAATCGTTGAAATAAATATCTCCAGCCCCAATAAAAAGTATGGAAATAAATATGTAAGAACAAGAGAACTTAGATGTAATTTTTCAAGAAAGATAGCAATTAAGTTAGATCTTTGCAATTTATTTTGAAGTATACTCGTATTACAAAAATTAACTAGGGCAGAAAAACTAGTCATAGTTTACTCAACCCATTTGGGCTTTCTAGCTTTAATTCTGTTACAGGAAAATTCTATATTTACATTATAGAAGTGAACTAAAGATTTTTAAACGTTCGAAAATCCATTGATGGTTTTTGAAGCCTCTTATGTGAAATGCGAGATTATAATTTTATCTCTGAATATTCATGCTGCTGTTCGGATGTACTACATCTCGATACAAGAGTAAGTCTCAGAGAGAGTGGAGAAAACAGAGATTCACGGTACCCTAGGGGGCTTCAGTTACAACAGCGGACGATCTGACAGCTGATTTGTCGTTCGCATATAAAACAGTCCATATATCGTACTTGATTCTATTCCCACGGACACATAAGTATTTTTTAGTGAAAAAAGAGCAAAACGCCTATGAAAATGGCACAAAGGCCTTACTTATTCACTGGCTCACGAACATAAAAATTCTCCCACTTAACAAATACATGTAAAGATATTATGTAGTATTTTGTTATATTTGGTGAAAGAATAAATTTGAAGCATTTGATTTTCAGATTAAGATTAGTAATACGGCCCAATTATAAAGGATTTGGAAGGACCGTTTGAAACTCGTTTCGTTGCCCGTCCGTCAGAATGTGTGCGATAACTCTTGATAGAATTTCGTAGAGGTTTAAAACATGGTCCATTTGGTCCCTCAGAGCCCATCTGTCTATCTGTAAGTATGTTCGATTAGTCAATATAGTTGACTCAACAAGTTTAGACATTTTTAAGTAGGTTTCTCTTGGTTCCAAGAATAGCTCTATTGATTTTGTCAAAGATTAAAGAGCAGCCAGTCCGCCTTTGCGATCACGCCATTTTATATGTTTATTACTTAATTGTCTATATAAGATAATATGTGAGATATAACATGCAAATGCATACAAAAAAAGCTGCTCTGGTTGATTTTAGAGTATATGAAGCTGTTCCAACCGACAAAGGTAGTTTTCGCATGCACAAAGCACACTGTTAGGTTTATTCTTCCTTAATAAAATGTATTTTTTTAATTTTTTACGATGTTCTTAGTGACGTTTTAGACAAATTAAAATAAAAGTTTATACGGTAAAAAGGTCGGAATTCATTTGGATATATTTATGAAACCTCCCGGGAATCGAACCCTTAACCTCTTGACTATAGATATGCCGCCTTCTCCTTACGCTACGGTACTCGTTTGGGCAAGTGTAGAAAAAAATGAATAAATATTGAATTCGCAAATGGTTTGGCCTTACTCCTAGACCATGGTGGGATTAGTTACTGGTTTAGATTCTACAATAAACACCAACCGAGTTTTATCCACCTCAATAGCGAGAAAGAGCTCTTGTCGAGCTGGCACACAGCCACTCACCACGCTGGAGTCAGTTACAGTGAATGTGCACATAAAAGCATCTATCATATTCCTGGCTACCGCACGGTATATATGTATGGTTCAATAATATTTCAAATGGTATATACTTGAAGAAATCAATCTGTAAAGTTTGATTCGCGTCGTGTAAAATTGAAAATTTGGCTTATCAAGCAATATTTATGTTTCGTTTTAATATTTATTTTTAAAGCGTTTTAAGTAGTGAGCAGAGAATATGTTGGGAAACAATAACTCACTAACCACGTGTTTAAGAAAATTTATATAATTAAAGTAATAAATCGTTAAAAATGAGAGCTTGAAGTTAAGAACGAGTCTTATGGATACACACTTTGTATGGTCAGAAAAGTAGTCCACATCTTGATTAGCTTACAAATCTTGTAAACAATACACGAATTCATTACAGTGATATCTATTCGGTCACGTAACTTGGTTATTTAATCATCAAATGTTACTAGTTAGTTTGGACAGGCCTTTTATAAGTATGTTCTTACGAATGTCATTTTAATATATCAGGCATGTTCTATGAGAAAATAAGTCACGTATCCACATTTTTGGGATTGCGATGTCTGAGTAATACTAAAATTATTAATTAAAAAGTTACGATTTTTTTCTTAAAAAGCAAAGAGAATATTAAATGAAGAGATAATTTTTTATGCAGCTACTTCTAAACTAAATTACTGCAACTTAAGATTGTTAAAACCATACGAGCACATATAATATATTTTTAATACTCGAATTAAAATAAGCATAGTAAAAGCTTTGTATGTAAAAGTTATGTCGATATTATTGTGTTGCCACCAAACCTCCACTGAGATTCAAAATACATACAAAAATTATAATAATTCACAAGCATACCAGTAAGAATCTTTAAGTATCTATTAAATCATACGGGTGTATATTTATTTATTGTTATGGAATAAGCGATTTAAAGTCGAGAATCATTGTCGTTCAGCATTATGTATCAATACTGAGTTTAATTCATGAATCCAAGTGCTAACTATTGTGCTTATAATTTATATTTATTGAATTTTCTAAACTTTAAATTTGTTCGAGCTTTTCATAAAAGGATACTTGTTAAGTCATGCTATAAGAAAAGAATATAGAGATTTGTTATTATTATTTTTTTCAATTGGCTGAGTGTTAGCGAAGGTTGTCACTTGATATACTGGAAAAATGTTATTTTGTCTGTCAGGCTATCCGTTTGTCTATGTATTTCATGGGATTTTAGCTAAACATTAACACATATTTTTACATTGGCCTTATAAGTATGTATGATGGCAAGATATAATTTATACTCTTTATATTATATTTTATTATATACTTTTATTTTTATTTCCTATATTTTATTTTTATACTATTATTAAACTTATAATTTATATAAGTTTGATAATAGCAAAATATATAAATTTGTAAACAAACTGATTCCAATAATATAAGATTTGATTGAACAAGTGACATTTTTATTCGTAAGATGGAACAGAAAAAAAATAGAAAAGACAGTCAATGTTAAAAGGAGGAGACACGATTTGATGCCCTACCTAGCCCACTGGAACTTTTGTTAAATGAAAACTACTATGAAACCTAACTTAATGAACATAACTGACACTTTCTCTTGGATCAAATTTAAACAAACGTATAAAACGTTGTAAAGTTAAAGTTAACGCGTAACTCTATATCTTATAATAGAAGAAATAATTTATTTGATACAATAAAACTCTTGATCCGCCTGGGATAAAGTATTGATATTTGTTTGCAAACAGCAAATGTAAACTTAATGTAATAAAGCCTTACATAAAGTTTGTTGATTTGTTCAAACTACAGCAGTTTGATTAAAATATGACGTCTACAGAGAGAGAGAGAGAGTTTGAGATATTGAATCCTAAACTTATTATCTTTTAAGCATATTTACTCTTACATTTTTCTACATACACCCTTTCCTTGGAGTTAATGTTTCTGTTTATTTAGAGTATTCGTGTAAAAGAGTCCACAGTGTAGTGTATTGTTGTTCATCTTTAGAAAAATAGCAACTTCAAAATACCTCTAATATAAGGTTAGCAATATCCTACCGCGTAAACTATCATTGAGTGTTGTTATTTTGTTTGACAGCTTAAAAACCCATAAATTTATAATACATTTTTAAATAGAATAAATTCTTAGGCTTTGTCTTCATTAAATACATACGTAAGTAAAAGAAAAACGGAATTCAATTATTCTTTCCATTATCCTTATTTGGCGTTTTAAGCCCTGTTAAACCTCTTATCAATGCAAATTGTTACAAGCTAGCAAATTGTACTCTCTCTCAGCCCCCACTGGGTGGGTAAAACAAATTAGACTATACTGAAATAGCGTCATCAGTATTGCTGTAGACTTTATCTAGTCACGAGTATTCAATCATTTCATCATGATATCCCTTAGAACATAACCCTTTTGACTTATACTACATAACTATAAAAATATATTAATAATAATAACAAAATATTATAATTTCTAAAACCAATTAAATCCTGTTTTAATACATTAGTCACTCTGAATAATCACCATTAATTAATTGAACCACTTATTCTTAATGTATTTAATTTTATCTTCGGATTTAACTCATGAATACGTCTTAGGCTCACTTGTCAAACACATTAGTTTAATGAGAAATAGTTTTAAAACCAACACGAAAAATTGTTACAGTGTAAAGTTGCCCTCGGCTCCTAGACTAAGATGATCATTAGGTTCCCAATCCCAGGTACTAATTGAAGCCTTATTACTTGTTCTTCCAGTTTATAATCCAAATGTACTGTAATCTCCATACATAAAATTCAAAGCCCTCACTCACTCACCACTAATTCTCCAACTTAACGAAATCCCACAAAGTTGAAATTTGGCCGTATGACACATATAAATATTTTCATATAGACCAAATATCGATATTTAGTAAAATGAGGTTGCAACCTCTAAGAAAACTATATCTTATATTTTATAATTCCTGATGTAATTTGATTCGTATGCTGATTATTATGATTAAAATGACCGGAAGTAGACGTTTTTTGAAGGCTTCTCATATTGAGTATGTAAAGATTTTGTATCTTGTAATGAGACAAACTTTGTGTAAAATATAATTGATTTTAACTAGAAATGATTTTTTAGATTCCGATTTGAAAATACCTAAAATAAAAGCCAGTTGACATTTGAATATAACTTTTCAATATCCGAATATATAAGTGTATTCACTTATAAGATTATTCCTTTATATAAGATTATTACCGGATTTATTATACTTTCTCTCCGGCCTAAAATAGTCCAGTTTTACTGAAACTGTTAGAGCTATTCCTTCAAATATTATGGAATGTTGTAGAAGAATTTGTGTATTTCATTCGTATTCATATAAACCGTTGTACTCTCTGACTTTTACGCCAAAAAATCAACCCCAAAAGCAATCACTTCAAACAAAGTCCAATATTCTGAAATGCATTCAAATAATGAAATATCTTTCAGTTACCAATCCTTATTTGCAGGAATATTTAGTATGCCATTTGAAAAGAATATGCCTAACACGCACCTCTTATTTAGTATAAAATTGCGTGAAAAGGTGCGGGTAACTGCTAGTATAAAATAATATCCGTATTGATGTTTATAGTTTAACTTATGGCTTGAACTTATAGTTTTGTTCTAATCTTAAAATTCATTAGAATTACAATATTATGTTTTCAATACTAATACTAATATTAAAATATAATATTTATCAGCTTATAAGTTGACAGTCATCAATACCTTTACTATTTACTATTCATTTTGGTTCTGATACCGAAAGAGGTGAGCTCTCCAGCAAAACTATTCTTTCATTCGTTCATTTATCAATACATTTAATAAAAAAACTTGTGATGTATACTGCATATTAAATGATGGATTTATAGAACAATAGGATGGGAGTGGTCGTACGTATAGCATGCGTCTAAGGTGGAAGAAGGGTTCTCGACCTCTTACCTGACGCTTTAGTCAATCATGGAAACGTCCCCGAGGGAGAGTTTGATGGTTGTCCAGAGCTCTCATTCAAAGTGAAATGTTGTAATATGGCTTCCACCATACTAGGCGAGAAACATCCTTCTTGAATCATCATAAAAAATATTTTAAAGGCGTCCAAATTATATTATTAAATTATATAACCCACATGTAGAGATTTTGACAAAAAGGTGAAATTAGTTAACCAACCTAATTATTTTGATGTTCCTCTGGTTCTGTTCTTTAGACTTATAAGAATTCATAAAGGTCTATAACGGAATCCGATTCAAAGATAAAAAAATATAGTTAAAATGGAAATCTCTCATACGTTAATTCAGAAACTGTGTTGGATTCCTCTAAGTTGTGGCAGTCAGGCATAACAAATTAAATCACAGGAAATGTATAGATATATAACGAATTACTACTAAATGTCTATTTTTCAAACGCAACTAAAAATATGAACTCCATCTACAGCTAAATTAAGTATTGTAAGTGAAAGGTATATGCTCCATCTTTGAAAACAAATTGTGACTTATTATACTTGATATGTTGCAAGTAAAAAGTAATAAACAACTGCAAATGAGTCATCATCCACAAACGTTGCAAAATTGATAAAGTTATAAGAGTTATACTTTTTTTCAATAATGACGAACAAGTTGAATTTTTTTTAAGTAAGGTTGGATTAGTTAGCTCATTTACTTATTTTTACATTTCTTTTTTAGATTTCCAAAATTTATATCGAGATCTATAACGAAATCCGAATAAAAGATAAAGAATAGATTTAACCTAAAACGAATAGGAACCTAGGAATAGAAAGTAATATACCACATTATTACTAAATAATTATATTTGAAACACAAGTGAAAATATAATTTCCGGCTATAAATTAAATGAATGTATACAAATTGTAGGTGGCATGTATATGTTCTATTTAAAAAAAGTAATATAATATATTATAATATACTGTAAGGTAACAAATAATAAATAACTGAAAACAACTGAGTAACATATCCAAAATAATAAAACATGAAAGTATTAATTGTTAATCCGTAATAATCCTACGTTTTTAAGCTGGCATAAATACAAAAGAAAATGAAACGAGCATAAGTTTTAAATATGGTACGTTAGAATTCCATTCTGAAGTTTTGGTCACTGTTTTTAATCCCCTGAAAGTTTCAACAATAAAACCGAACGCGACTCTGCATAATACGATTCACGCAGGCTGGCAGAAAGAGATTTCTGCAATTTTATCACTCTTTTTACTGTTGACTTTAAGATGTTTGTTTTAAGGTGATTCCTTTGAGTGATCCTTTTGAAAATTAAAATATATGTTTATATATAGTTTCTTAAGAGGTGATAGTCACCTTTTAAGCCTTTATTTCATACATTTAATAACAAGTACGTTTGGTAATCGTTTTTAATCTTTACTTAAATTTAATTATCCACACATGTATACATATATAGTTTAGTAATATATTATTAACTTTAGAATGAAAGACTTAACTGTAGTCTAACAAGCCCTTTATAATGTTTTAAACGGGAAATCAAACTATTATTTCAATCCTTACTGTAAATAATATTAGTTACAGTGGAATATGTCATATGGTTGGTTGCTTTTATTTTGGCATGGTAGCATATGTTAGTTTTTGGTAAAAATAATACATAATTTCCAGTTGAATAAAATATTTTTGTTTTAATTAATATTTATTAACTGAAATTAATATATTTAGAAGAAATTCACAGACTGATGACCACAACCTTGTACTTTTTAGTTGTAAAATTAATTTTACTTATTTTTTTTGTGTAGAGGAATTAGTGCTATTATTTAGGAATTATTTGAATTGCTTGGTATTAATTTTCTTAAACTTCACGTTTAAAATGTGCAGATTTTAAAGAAAACATTCATACCAATAATTAATGAATAATAAAACTAGGTAAGAGTACCAGACCACGTGCTATAGTCAGTTTATCTCATTCTTGTAACATCATCATGAGTTATAGGACAAGCTAAGGCTAGCCAAATCTAATGTATTGATATGCACAGTTATCGAACTCAGTGTTGCCTATATCGAAATGGTGATTCAAGTAAGTTTTCATATAGTTTGGTTTGGACTCAACATATCGTGCGTTCAGACAAAGAGACAAGCAGACAAATATGAAATGTTTTCAGCCCCTCTAGTGATAGGGGCAATAAATTATCACTTTAATTAAATATCATAGTTGGTAACATGGTTGCAACGCACCGCTTACTGAGAAATATTAAGTTTAGTGTATAGTAACTATTAGCAACATGAGCGTCAATGTCACATGAATATTACAAAATGTTACAAACCTCAATATCTTTGTCTATGTGTCTATTGTTTAATACAGACTTATGGTGTGGCTCTTCCATTATCTCCTCCACCTTTGCACAAGGAACTGGTGTGACATTATACGGCAGTCTGTGGGGTTATGTGTTATATCAACTATAATGGTGCACATACACTTTATAATGCATTGTAATCAACAGCGAAAACAAGATGTGTTTGTGTCTTAGAAACATGATTAGACGTTAATTTGGAAGTTTGATATAGTGGATATGACGGTTTGTGTGGGCTTCCTGATGTCTAATTATGTCTACTACTGATCTAATTTAATCATTGATTAAAAATGTGTGCACATCATGCTCGTCACCCCTAGTAATCAATTTAATGTTATAAGCAAATTAAAATGGAATGCCTTAGAATTATAAAAGTGATATTTTTTTAATTATGGAGATACGCAAATTTGTAATTTGTGTAAATCTTACATATACTTATTTAATGAATTTTACACGTCTCTCAATTTACTTAAACGATTCATTAATAGCAAAAGTTAGCGACTATTGAACAAGGAAGTTAATAGTCGTAATATTGGTAATCAAATTGTATAAATAACGAAACATTTGTAACGAAATAACCACTTGTGAAACAATACATCTCGTAAATTTTCAATTCCATATTAACCATACAAACTTTCTCAAGGCAATCCCTTTGTAATAAACGACAAATGTTTCGTTTGGATAGGTTCAAAGAAGAGATTTCAATAACACAGCTGTCTCAATTAAATGAGATACAACTATGAGATTTAATATAAACATTTTTATTTTCTCCTTTTAACTCAGATTTCACTTTTAGAAACGGCCTCATTCATATAATTACATTATTTTTAAATGGTATTACAGTATGAAATATTAATAGAACTGAACAAACTTATATCCACTAATTTGTATTCAAAAACATACACCACGACTTAAGGACAGCTCAATTTGGTTTATCATAATTCTAAGCAAGATTTTGTAATGCTTTATTTGGTTCGTATTTAACGGATATTTTGGAAAATGGCTACGATCATAATCATTGTTTGTGTAAAAATTTAAAACAAGGTATACAACTAATGTACAAAAAACATCACATGGAATAAAAGCAACATAATTCTTATTCTATTTCTTTATTTATTTTTTATATTGTTTCTTTCAAAAGAGAAGAAGAGAAGGAAGATCTCAGATAGCAAAGACAAGGGACTTTGTTAATGAAAATTAAAAGCGTGTTAGACTGTAAAATGAGGAGGAGGGTGAATGCTATAATCTAGCAGACAACGGCGGATGATGGGACCGACGATCGACGTTGGATAATTAATTAATTGTGAGCCACCAGACGGAGCCTCGCAGAGACCGTTATAGCCATTTTGTGATCAATATACTCTTTATTGAGAGGTACAGATGCTGACGTTACGCATTATTACAGACTTTACTGCCTTACATTTCACCACCAGAGTTACGCGTCTCGGAGATTTACTTGCTAACATCAAACCTCCTTTCTTTGTTAAATACTATTAAATATTGTTATTAGTATATCATTTCCTTTTTATACTTAAATTTGTTATTTACATTACAAATAAAACTAAATAATGTGTTGCGCTACATTGATTTTTAGGTCTCGTTTGTTTTCTTCTTCTTTTAGGAACAAATTTTTACAACATATATATATGTATATATATATATATATATATATATATATATATATATATATACATACATACATAAGAACAATAATAAAGTTATAATACCTATTACACAAATAATCCAGTTCTTCAACAAATTAGAGAGATTAATAATAATATCGACTGTTTGTATTAAAATTATCGACTGTTAATAACTAGTGCAAGTCAATACATTAAATTTTTGTAACTGAACGAGCAGATTTATAATAAGTGAGGCACGCAATAGAAAGTAAAAGATCACTAATAAATACTCCCCCCCCCCAAAAAAAAAAAAAAAAAAAAAAAACAAATGCATTAGGGGTTCATGCCCCGAATAAATGCAATCACACGCAAATCGAGTTTACCTAAAACTATAAAGGGATTGAGAGCTACAGGTCATTACCAAATGAATATAAAATACATGCTGCACATGCAAAATATAAGTGAATAATGCTAAATTAAGGAGAAACAATTCGCTCAAGCAACAAACTGTTTTATTTTTGTTATTTGCTATGTATGATGTTTTAATACATATTTTGCTGTGGTCTTTCCCCTACTAATACCTTAAAAATGAGGAATCACTGAATGGTGCTTAAAATTTAAAACTTTTTGCTCCTCTAAAAGGTTACTTATGCTTAGAATTTAAGAAGTTAATTCTGACTTCAAAAGCTTTCAATTGGCCACCATTTTGTTGTACTGACTTAAGATAAGGACCTCTAGCGTGCGTAGTTCGTTTTATTTTATTGGGATTTTAAAAATGAGTGACTATAAAGAGAGGTCACTTGGTGGGGCTAGGCATTTGAAATGTTCGAGTTACCCCTAAAATCCCCCATTTTGGGGTTCGAAACATGACATAAAGGTGTGTAGAATTTTGCAGCGTATGAGCCGTATTTATTAATTACACGGTAAATTATGTTTCATCTCTAACAACGAATTCGTGGTGGTGACACAAATGTGCTAGCCGACATTATTCCTCCCAGACTCTTTTCATCGCTTTGTGTCAGGCAGCTCTACATTCAGGTAATGCCACTTGTCCATGCAAATTGTCCACCTCCAGCTAGCTTGCCTTCATTGACCTCATGCATTCTAGTGACTAAATTTGCATTCGTCACAATACACTATACAGTACTCATAATTAATTGTATCGGAATGAATATAAGTTGATGTGTAATTATAACAATTCATTTTACTAATAAAAAAGTATGTATTAAATGCTGGATTAGTTATTAAACGTTATTAAAAAGATTACTTAACTTATCTTAACATTTTTGGTGTGTAAAAAATATCCACATATACAGAATAATAAGTATTTAATTTGTTCTGTATTGTGAACAAAATAATGTTATTGTTGCCTTGTAATATTTAGTCACCGAGTAAGGTTAATTCACAAACTATTAGAAATACGTTGCACATAATACAGTGATTAAAAAAATATGTTTCTAATTGTTAATAACAATAAACAAAAATCTCCCTTTGTAAAAAACTTGAGACTTGAAGTTTGGAATATACCTGAAAACTGTATAACAGGGGGCATACCTTCTGCCATTATAATAGAAATAGATGCTTCTAATAAATTATGTAAAAGAGGAACGTAACTTAACAGACAGGTTAATTTTATTTATATCCTATTTGTTTCAAGGAATCATGGTTGAAGCATTATGATTGGTGATACGGCTCATAAACTACAGAGAATTTTCATCACAAACTGAAATTTTTTCTGGATACAAAATTGTGGTTGTTTGCTGTTTATCACATACCTATTATCCATAACGTTATATTTAATACAACGGACAGTTTGCTAGAAGATGTAGAGGTCTTAGTTGTGAAAGGTAGAATTCATATTCCTACTGTACACTTAGTCAGTAAGATGATGGAAATATTTAAAGATCTGAATCCACTGATGCAGAGTGTGGAAAGTGGGAAAATGTTGCAACACAGCAAGGCTCACTGGCTTGTATTAATGTATCCTGTTGAGTTAATTTTGAAGTTGTACGTGGCTCATCATGATTACTACATTGTCCTCCTTAAGTTCCTGCTACTGTAGTCCATTTGAGATTGAGCTTTCATAAATGTAGCCATATTTTATGCACATTTGAGCAGTTCCAAAAGTACGAAAATATCAGATAATTCAGGGTTATTATAAAGGAAAAGTGAAAATGTATTGATAATATAACTTATGGACATGAAATGCTATGCATGTTTATTCCCCTTACATCTTTTACAGTACGTTTTATATAGATTTTATATGATGATAATATGATCGATAGACGGGTATAATTTAATTTTCCATATTAGCAATCCATATTCGATCGGGATAATACCTCATGTACCAGTATCTGCAAGAAGTATTAGCAATAACAATCTAATATGTGCATTAGAATTGGACTTAACACAGTTACAAATGGTTATCTGTATACATTAAAACCAGATTATTTAGATGACAAAAACATGAAATTTTTGCGTCATAGTTAAACCGTTGCGGGCAGATAGAACTGTTTGAGAGCTAAAGAGGAAGCTGAAACTTTTATGTTCAATACACTTTTTAGGCTAAGAAATTGGTTCTAGAATGTTGAAGAAGGTGCTTAAACTGTTGTACTAGTTTCTTTATGGAATTTTTATGACAATCGGCAGTAATATTATTATATTATAAGAGCAAAGGGAGACAAGGAATTATGCAGTGTCTTTGTAGCAGAGAACGATAACAGTTCCACTCTGATTTCAAGTCACAAGTTTTGTTCCGTTTTCTGTTGTTTTCAATTAGTTTAAAGTAGGTTATATATATACAGTGAGTCTCATTAGCTGTAGAAGTAATTAAAGTACTAAAAAGCTCCAGACATGTTTCAGCTGTTGCAAAATAATGGTATATTAGTATAATTGCGCTTTGTTAAGAATACTGACAAAGTAACACTTATTGAATTATTAGATTACTCTTGTAAATTCTTAATTTAGTAATATATGTTATTATGCAAATTATGTTGTATTTGTCTAATGTTATGTTTGATACAAAATTAATACAATTGAACTTATTTTTATTATGTTTTATGTATTATGTTATTCCTTTGTTTTGCTATACTTGCAGCATGTTATAAATTGAAATAGTTTACGTGGAACTTACAACTTGGTACACTGCCAGGATAGTATATATATAGAAATGTTTACGTGTGAATAAAACTTGAAATATTCTGTTTATGTTGAAATCATCAAATGTAAATTTTGTATAAGGCAGTCGAGGAAAGAATTGGGAAACCAGAGAAAGTGTGAGATGTTTACTCAAGGGAAACTCATTATGAAATCTTTCAAAGCTGTCAATCCTAAAAGATCAGATTTATAACGCGTTAACGAAAGCTAATTCAATACTTGGGGAATATTTTTCCGGAAAAATCTTAAATCATTTACAAGTTCAGTGAACGCACTAATGTATTGTAAACAGTTAAACCTTAACTGCGTACATTTAAGTGATATACATAATAAATAAGTACTTGGATACTTCATAATAATTGTAGTATCTACTAGTGAAAGTTTTTGTTATATGTTGTTCGTTATTAGTACACGAATGTGATAATCCTATAAGTTAAAAATATAAAAGTTTGACTTGAATATAATTTGAACACATGAGTCACTGTTAGTCAAGTTGAGTTGTTACTAAGTGAAGAAAAGAGTATACACATGAGATTAGTATAATGTCGTTTTATAATGAGTTTTCACTTTATAATGAGTGCTAAAAAGTAAAACTTGTTAAAGTAAAGTAGGCCGTTGATTAGTCCAAGTACAAGTAATTCAAGGAAAACAAATGTATTAAAGCCCATTTACTATTTTTCTCTGAACTTTCTGTTGCATTATGTCGAGCTAGGGCTTAGATTATAATTTATTCCTAACCTAAACTATTGTAATAAACTGAGATTTGAACTCTTGTTCCTGGGGTTATACTCGAAGACGATAACCACGTGGCTAGCAGAACCAGCGTTATTCAATTCATAAAATATGTCTTATGTACTGAGTCTATAGAGCATTAGAATAAAACATTATAATTTAATATAGAAAGATATTCATATGCTGTATTAGATATGAAATATTTGATATTATGCTATAACTAACTCTTAAAAAAGTGTTTTTAAGTAGAATTTCTATTAATGCAACAATATGTAAATAAACCTTACTCCAAATAGTTATTGAACTAGAATTGAAACTTTAATGGTAATTATATGTGTCCTTAATTTCCCGTTTTAAGACATTTCCCATACTAATCTTACCTCTTCACCTTTACCTACCACTTGCAGCGTAAGAGAGACTTTTCTTTTTGTCGAACCTTAATCAATCCCGGTCTCTAAAATCTTTGACTGTTCCACACTCCATATATCACGAAATTACGATAGATACTAAACACCCCCTCCAAATTAATATTCATTATAAAGGGAATCGCCATATTCAATAAGTTTTCGTCCAGCTCAAATTATCTTGTTCTTGATTCTACCTGTTATTTATCCTAGCTCTTTAAAAGTGAAAGACTTCTTGCCATTCACTTTTCGTACACATTCCATTTCAGATTTCTTTGTGTCCTTAGCCATTCCTCCTCTTTAATCACCACTGTCAAGGGCTCTCCAAACCTTTTCGCCACTCTTTCAACTATAGTTTTATTTCCCTTTAACTTCATTACTTAAGTAGTAGTTAACTAGACTTCCATTTTCACTTAACCAGTAATGAATGCTTACACTCAAAGTCACCTTATCCTACAACTCTGCAGACCTGACTTTTTGCCAGTTAAACAGTCCATCAAAAATCCTGCTTTTAACAGTTCAATAATGATAAACTTCACCGTTTAGCATTAGTCTCATATCTCCCTTTATAGAGTTACAGAAATGAAAGCAAAGGAACCTATGCTTGGGCCATTTAATTATTCACTGTAGTGACATAACCACTTATATTCATTACTTTAAATTTCGAGTAAACAAAAGTCGTTTGACAGTTATTTGGTCTTCCGATCATATGTTAGTTTGGTTTATTTAAACGCATATGTGAAAGAAAAGGCCAAATACAAAATAATTGAATCGTAAAAAGTGAGGCCTCTGTGGTGTAATGGTAGCACATTCACCCGGCAAGTGAGAGATCCGGGTTCGAGTCCCGGCGGAGCAAGTACTACTTTTTGTGATTCAATGTTTATTGAAATAAATTAAATATATATATATATATATATATATATATACATATAATTGAAAATTAAATAAGGCTAATTGCCATTTATACAATTTAATATATATATAATTATGGGTGTATATTATGTCTGGAAACACTCAAATATATCCTTTAATAATTTAAATATAAATTTGAAAACCTCTTACAATCGTGATAGAGATTGGGCATCTAATTTTTGGAACAATGTTTTGTTATGTCACACCAACGGGGGACGTCCTGCCGAGGGTATCGTGAATATTCTTAATGGAAGCCTATACCTTGTGATACATAATTTTAAAGGTAATAGCTTACTGAATTGAATGCCACAAACCGCATCTCAAGGGAATTATTATATCAGAAAATAGAGCATTTTTAGTATTGAAAATCTACTGATGTTCAACAATGTAATTTTAACATGGTTCTTGCCACAAAATGTGTTACACTAATTTTTTAGCATTTTTTTTAAATGTTCAATTAAATAAAACAAAAATTTCATTTTAAGCTGGTTCTATTAGCACAAATTTGCCAGTTTTATTACAGTACAATTATGGAATACTTATGTTATTGATTTCTTATTACAAATTAAAAAATAATGTATGCTGTTAGAAAAGTCTTAACAACAAACGTTTTACCTGCATTTGGTGTCAAAGCAATTGTTCGAACTGTGTTCCTTCTACGGTTTGACAATGAGCCAATCTTGTGTAAAATGATTCGACAGAGTTGCCTAACATTTCTTCAGTTATCAAAGCAATCTCCTCTATAATCCTGTTTCTTAGGTCTTCCAAATTATGAGGCTTTCTTCTATAAACATTGGATTTTAAATGACCCCATAGGAAATAAATCGATTGGTGACAAATCCGGAGATTTGGAGGCCATTCGATTTCTCCTCTTCGGCCAATCCATTTATGAGGAAACCTTAAATCCAAATACTCTCTTACCTGTCTCCCATAATGGGGTGGAGCCAACCATTTTTCACTGCTGAAAACCATACATTATCCAAAGTATTCTCCTGATGCAATTTGAATAGCTGGGATTATTTCGTCATTTTGGAGCATATTGTAGTAAAGTTCGGCATTTAAATTTCCATTGATGAAAAAGGGTCCAACAATTTTGTTACCTAAAATTCCACACCATAACGTTCAGTTTTTGTGGTTGCTGTGAATGGGACTCAGTAATCCAATGTGGGTTTCACTAGCCCAGTAACGGCAAGTGTGCCTGTTAACATTGCCATTTAGGAAAAAAGTTGCCTCATCAGAAAATAGTATGTTGGTCAGAAAATCTCTATTGTCATCACATTTGCGCATCACAAGTTCACAAAACTCAACTCTTCTGTCGTAATCATCCTCACTTAACTGTTGGACTAAATGAACTTTAAATGGTTTGTATTTATTAATTTTCAAAATCTTACTCACAGACATAGGGTGCATATCATGTTGCTGTGCAGCTTTTCTGAGCGATGTATGTGGGTCTTCAATAAATGTTTGCAAAACATCTAGTGCATGTTCTTCATCTGTTGCAGATTGTATCCTACCCGACTTTGGCCGATTACGTACACTCCCTGTCATTTCAAAACGCTCAATAGTTTTTTGATATTGTTGAAAACACTTATGGGATTCCTTTCTGGGAAAGTGTCATTAAACAAATTACAAACTTCCCGATAAGATCTTTGACGATCGCCATAGTCCTCGCATCATCAACAGAGTAATTCGTTCTCTTTCAGACAATTCCATTAAAATGCCAAATAAAAACTGAACTACTGTAATTAGATAACTTGTTGACAGCAATGCTTCAGAGACACTGATTAACTCGACAGGAATGATAATGACCTTTGTCCATTTAGTAATTCCCAAGCTTAGACCTGTCTAGTGAAAGCTCCATGCTCAACAAACTGAAACCTGTAGACCAGATGATTAATAACACAATAATGTTTCTCATAGGCTAGTGACCTTTGTCTCTTTAAACCTTCCTGCCGACTGGAAAACACCAAGTACAGAATTCATAAGTAAATCAGAGAAAGTGACTCATAAGTTTTATTCATTGTAATAAAAACTGGTAAATTTGTACTAATGAAACAAGCTTAAAAATAAATTGTTTATTTTATTTAATTGAACATTTTAAAAAATGCTAAAAAAATTAGTGTAACAAATTTTGTGGCAAGAACCATGTTAAAATTACATTGGTTTGAACAATCAGTAAATTTTTCAATACTAAAAATGGTCCTATGTTTCTGATAGAATAATTCCTTTGAGATGCGGTTTGTGGCATTCAATTCAGTAAGCTATTACCATTTAAAAATTATGTAATCACAAGGTATAGGACTTCCATTGAAGAATTATTCACCGATAAGCCTCGGCAGGAACGCTATCCCCCGTCTGGTGGTGACATAACAAAACAATTGTTTCCAAAAAGTAGATGCCGCAATCCTCTATCTACGATTGTAAGAGGTTTCAAATTTATAATTTTAAATTATTAAAGGATTATATTTGGGTGTTTCCAGGACATAATATAGACACCCTGTTAGTATATATATATAATATATATTATATATATACTATATATATAAATAGATATGAATATGAGGGTTCTATCATAGGACACTTTTGGAGAACAGACAGAAAAATCAAGGGAAAATACTGTTTAAAAGGACAAATAAACGAATTCTGTAAAAATCAAACCAGTACGGGGTGTTCTAAGCTCACTTTTGGGACCAAGCCCAAAAATCAATACAAAATAACTGTGTTCAATACACCATAAATATGTAAATAACAATTCACAATACAATTTCACTTGTAAATAAACTATGGTAAATAACTGTTATATCAAGCAATGTTTTCATGACAGTATGACAACATAAATTGTGGAATTTATAATACGACTCGAATGTTTTGAATTTAGAATATGTTGGAATTTTAATAAAACATTACCGTTGAGCGAGAGAAATGTTGGTCAGCACTGGCGCGGCACACAGGAGAACTTCAGTTTAAAAAGATTTTTCTATAATAAATAGAACCAATCTGAAAAACATTTTGAACCAGAAAATTAGTGCTGATTTGTGTCAAAGTTGTAACAAAAATCGGGTAGAGTGAGTACATCACGCACTTCTCAAATTTTTAAGTTTTACAAATTTTTTTGCTCTTTAAATATGGAGCGGAAAAAGATAGAGTGCCCATACTGCAAAAAAGACTGATTTTTGAACATCCACTTTACTCGGCCATTATAATTCAATAGAATCATCTGAAAAATAAAGATATTTGATGAAAAAGAATTAAAAATTATATTGAGGGAATTGGGCTAAAAGGAGATAAATCAAATACGATGGTCACGAAAAAGATGTACAATATAGAAAAATTGCGTGGAGTTTAAAAGAAAAGCTTTAAGGAAGATAAAAAAGATCTCAATCTAATTTAAGTGGATTGAAAAAAAAATTCCAATCAATCGCTGAAAAATTGTCCATCAGAAACAAAACGATAAAACTAAAGTCTGGAAATGATCGAAGAAATTGATAAAACTCTTAAACGAAAAAACCTGAAAATATCATAGAATGTTAGAAGTTTTATCCTCAATACACGGATCTCCCTTTCTCAAGCAAATACATTTTAAACAAAACTTGAACGGACAATTCCATGTCAATTTATCAAATATCTATCAAATTATGAGGCCAGAAATTAATAAGTTTAATAGAAAAATTTTCAAGAAGAAATGTTAAAAATATGAAGGGTTAATCTCTCAGTTGGAATGTGGAAATATGAAAGAACTTTAGTGAACGGTGAAACACAAACCAAACTTAGTTCCAAAATGTTACTTTCCTATACAAAGCAGTACAGAAATCTTTGGACGTAAACCGGACCTTTATTACTAAGTCAATTTAATAAATTAACACACATACGAGAACAAACGAATTAATCCAAATAAAGGTTTCCGGATGGACATTTTAAAAACAGTTTGTAAACAACAATCAGTTTTAGAGCCCTTAAATCACAACAACCGAAATGATGAATGCAGGATCATAACATCGATTTACCCAAGTAGAATAATCCCAAAAGATAAAAAAAGCTTTTGTAATTAAAATATAAAAAATAGAGATGATTTTGTGCTTTATTTACTCAAATAAGATGTGCTATTGATAAAAACCAGATAAAGAGAACTGTGAACGTGTAAAAGCAATATACGAAAAAATTTGTGAATGACGAAATATTTTCAGGTTTTTTATGAGTATCCAATGTCCTCAGAAAAGATAATACAAATATTTGAAAAAACGAAGCTACAATTCCAAGTATAAGTATTCCAACAATGTCTATGCAATGCTAGTCTCTTAACAGTTTTAAATGAAAAATATTAACATTGTTTCCGTTACAAATTTTCTGAAAAATATGGACGCTGAAACAAACATTGGAATTTTATTGTATCGTTTAAACAAGATGATAAATCCTCATTATGTTTTGATTAACCGATTTAAATAAAGGCTTTGTTTCTTCGAGCAGTTGTCTAAACATAAAGAAAGAAAATTTTTGTCGTAGAAGATGTTTAAAGCCATTTTTTACAAAATCTGAGAGATTTAACAGATCATTTAGAAAATTTGTAAAAAATCATGAAGTGTATGTAAGCCAATTATGCCATTTCCAGGTCAAACAACTAAATTTACTAATTATCAAAAGAAATTTAACCATCCGTACGTAATTTATATGGACTTTGAGAGCATATTAGAAAAAATTCCGACATGCAAGAACAATCCACAAAGATCGACTACAACCAAGATTCAGAGGCACATTCCTTATGGTTTTACTCTATATTTAGTGTCGAATGTGACCAATCGCATGTACAAACCGATATGAAGACGTCAGGGGAAAAACAGGCTCAGTCCATTTTTTTTCAAAATACGTTTTTTTCTATTTATAATAAAATTGAACATTGTTAAACATATCTATACATCAATTTTGGGCAAAAAACAAGCTCAGTCCCTAGTAATAAGAATAAGAAAAATCCACGTCCTGGGGAAGAACGAGCTTAGTCCTACTTTTGTGGGGAAAAAAAGGCTCAGTCCAGCTGAGAACTGTGGGAGTGGGATCAGCTGATCTGTTTATTTTGTCTTTCTTGGATTGGATTGGTGGTGTTGTTTTAAAAGTTAATCCTGTTAACATGTTCACTCTGTTATGATTGTAAAGTTCCTCTGCAAGTGAAGATAGTAAGCTTATGTTTTTATGTTTGTAGTTGAGCTAAAGAGGGAAATGTGATGTAGGCTAATTTTTTAGTGAATGTGTCAGAACAAGTGCAAATTCAACATAACCTCCAAACATTAGTTGTGTGAGTAGCAAGATAACTGTAGATATATTGCTTAGGCCTTGTATATTTAAGTTATTGGCATGGATAGTGGAGAGGACGATATTCCTCAAGTGCAATGCCTTGCTGCAACAAAGCAAACCAACGAGCAGCTTTCAAAAAAACGGAAAAAATATGGCAGGATTCGGCTTGTGAGTAAAATGCTAAAAATTCAAAGCCATGAAATGGGCAGTGACTGTCAGTGTTTGCGTGGCTGTTTCAGACGAGTAAATGAGACATCTCGGAATAAGATTCTCTCCGACTTTAATCTTATGAGGTCACATGATGAACAAAATAGCTATTTATGTGGTTAATAACTGTCATAACCTGTTCAGCGTAGAAGGCCTAGAGTAGAAAATGCTAGAGAAAATCAAGCATCTTATGCCTATAAAGTACGAGTATTGAAAGATAACATGTTAGTAGAAGAAAGCATTTGTCGTAAGGCATTCATTTCTAATCACGGAATTTCCAAAGCCAAAGTTGAGTTTCTTGGTTAAGAGTCTTAAATCTGTTGGCACATCACCAAAGGACAAACGTGGTAAACATTTAAATAGGCCACATAGAGTATCTAATGAAACTGTAGATCTTATAACGTGATCACATAAAATCATTTAAAGGAAGATCATCGCACTATAGCCTCCACAAAAAGTAACAAAACCTACCTAACCTGAAGAATTGAATGTTTCGAAAATGCATTCAAATGTTTCAGACAAAATATCCAAATGCAAAGGTATCATATGAAACATATAGACAATGTTTTTGCAGTGACTTTAACATCAGTTTTGGCTACCCCAGAACTGACACTTGCAGTAAGTGCGATGAACTAACGGCCAAAATTACAGGGCTACAGAAACAATTAAAAAATAACAGAGAATCCGATGATGTTGCTAACATTAATAAGGAAATAACTTCTCTTGAAAATGAAGCAAAACTCCACAAAATCAAAGCAGATGTGTTCTACAAAAGGAAAACACGTGCCAAACAATTATGTAAGCAATCAGTGGAACATGAGGCCATAAGTATGGACTTTGGTAAGAATTTACAATTGCCGAATATTACCACTAATGACATCTACTACAAGCGGCAGTTATCAATGTATGCTTTTAAACATACATGAGTTGTCTAGTGCGAAAAGTATTTTTTACCTATATCCTGAGACTGAAGAAAAGAAAAGGGAGTGATGATGTTTCTTCTTTCCTACACAATTTTTGTCTATGAACATCTGGATGAAAAAATTAGACACCTTCACATATTCTGTGACTCTTGCTCGGGCCAGAACAAAAACTTCACAATGATAAGATTTTTACATTATCTTGTTTATGAAGCAAAGAAACTTGACTCCATCAAAGTAACATTCCCTGTGCGTGGCCATTCATACATGGAATGCGACAAGAATATGGGGCTTGTCAACACAAAATCTAAGGCAGAACTTCCTTCAGATTGGATTGAAGTTTTTGAAAATGCTAGAAAGAACCCTTTTCCCTTTAAAGTTGTGAGTATTGACAATCAATTCTGTAGACAGTGGACAAAATTCTTGGACACATTATATATGAAAAAATGCCCATTTGCTACCAGGACTATAAAGGAGCTTAAAATTTCCAAGGAAGGCAATGGTAATGAACAAAAAATTGATGCTGAGGAGTTCTTACTATGCAGCGTGGGACAAATGTTCAATCCTGCCAAAGAAAAAAACCCATTCTTCAACAGTATGTGCTGAAAATGAATTTCTAATGCCAGAAAAATCTTATGATGGTAAGTGAACATTTTAAAGAACCTAATTTAACTGTTAAACAATTTTAAACTTGCTAGGCCTTATTGCAATTTATTATTTTGTTACAGGTCCACTGCCTATCAAGAAGGCCAAATACAAATGACTTGAAAGATTTAAAGATATTTTTGTAGTAGTGCTGCCCAAGAATACTTCACCAATCTTCCCCATTTGGATGAATAAAATTAGGGTCTTAAATGAAGCAATCCAAATTAAATTATATTTTCAATGTGCTAAGTTTTTATATGTAAAATAAATATCTGTATTATTTTGGACTTGGTTTTGTGTTAACTATCCTAGTCTCAATCCTCGTTTAGTACGATGGGGAAGAACAGGCTCAGTCCGGGACTGAGCCTGTTTTTTCACTGTAAAAAACTGTACTTTAACCAAATATTTTAAAACGTTGATGTTAATATTTATTTTTTTTAAATACACAATTAAATAGTGAAATTAAAAGAGTTAAATATTAACAATAGCATTTAAAAAATAACCTGACCTTAAAACTAACTTAGAAACTAGACTTTAAACTTTAAAATCTATTTCCTGAAAAGTTTGCAAAATGTGACTGAGCTTGTTTTTCCCCTGACGTCTTCAATATGTTATCGTGCCAAAAATGAAGAAGATTTGAAAAACGTCCCGACAAAATTGTTTGAAGAACTCAATAAATTATCGAAATACATAGCGAAAAAATATAATTCTAAGAACATGAAACCTATGAAATTGACAGAAGAAGAAGAAATTTCGTATCAAAATTCAAACGTTTGTCATATCTGTGAATGGTCTGCTTATGATGTTGGGTCAATTCAGTATGGTTTTACTCCCGATAGTTGGAAAGATAAGAGTTATAATAAAGTGAGAGATCATTGTCATTTAACCGGCAAGTTTCGAGGCGCAGCTCATGCATGTTGCAATCTAAATTTGAAATTTCCTCAGAATATTCCCGTTTTCTGCCACAATATGTCAAATTACGATACTCATTTGTACATAAAAGAATTGGCTAAACAATATGGAAATGTTGATTTGATTGCAAACACCGATGAAAAATATATAAATTATTCTGTAAATTCTGGATATGGCTATGAATTCGAAGGTGATAAGCCAAGAAAATTCATCAAGTTTTTCGTTTGTAGACACGTTCAGAATTCATGGCCTCGTCTATAGAAAAGTTAGCTAAAAATCTAAAGAGAGAAGACTTCAAACATACAAATCATTTTATACAAGATGGAAAAATATTGAATGAGATAATAGAAAGACAGCCAAATGACGAAGAAGAAATCTTTAAAATTCTATCTGGAAAAGGCATATTTCCCTATGAATTTATCGACAGTATTGAAAAACTTGATTACACAGAAGAATTGAGAATTCAAGATTTCTATTCACTTTTGACAGACGAGAGCATATCTGAGAAAGATTTTCAACACTACTTAAATGTTTGGAACAAATTAAAAGAGAAAAATCTAGGAAATTACTCTGATTTGAACAACATTCAAGATTGTTTTATTGCATTGCTGATATATTCGAAAATTTCAGAAATATTTGTTTGAATTGCTATAAACTCGATCCGGCACACTATCTAACAGCTCCCAGTCTTGCATGGGATGCTATGTTAAAATTAACGAAGATAGAATTACAATTAATTAGTGATTATAATATGTATTTGATGATCGAAAAAGGTATTCGCGGAGGCATTTCTCAGTGTATTAAACGATATGTGAAAGCAAATAACAAATATTTAAAAGATTTTGATAAGACAAAGCCCGAAAACTTATTTGTTGTACGTCGATGCAAACAACCTTTATGGGTATGGCCTCATGCAAAATTTACCATATAACGAAATCAAGTGGATGGATCCTAAAACTTACACAACAAGCAGAATGGCAAGAAACAATTTTTGGAACTCACTGGCGACGAAGATTATGGCTATATTCTTGAAGTCGATCTAGAATATCCAACAAATTTACACGAACATCACAAGGATTTACCTCTTGCTCCAGAACATTTTAAAAACAAACTTTGCAACAACTCTACTGGATAAAAACTGAATACGTTGTTCATTCGAGAAATTTGAAGTTCTATTTGGAACAAGGTATGATTTTGAAACATGTGAATAGAGTTATTGCATTCGATCAGAAGCCTTTTATGAAAGAGTACATTGATTTTAATACTAATATGAGGACCAAAGCTACAAGTGACTTTGAGAAGGATTTTTATAAGCTGATGAACAACTCAGTTTTTGGAAAAAGTATGGAAAATGTGCGAAATAGATGTGATATCAAACTAGGAAATGAAGAATTTTCAAATGAAACAGGCCAAGAAAACGAACTTCAAAAGCTTCACTATCTTTGACGACAACTGTATAGCGAGTCACATGTACAAACAAAAGGTTAAATTTAACAAACCGATTTACATAGGATTTTCAGTTCTCGACCTCTCAAAATTGCTAATGTACGAGTTTTATTACAACAAATTAAAGAAGTTTGATCCAGATTTTGAATCTGTGTTACATGGATACAGACAGTTATTTTCTAGAAATTGAAACGAGATCCTTTTAAAATTATTAAAGAAAATATAGAGGACTTTGATACGAGCGATTATCCAAAAGATCATGAATGTTTCACTACTAAAAAATAAGAAGGTAATAGGGAAATTCAAAGACGAATTGAACGGCGAGATATTAGAAGAATTTTGTGGATTGAGATCAAAGATGTACTCGTACAAATATCTAGACAAAAATCCAGTAAGATGTAAAGGAATTAAGAGAAGCGTTTGTAAATAAAACAATAAATATCGAAAACTTGAAGAAATGTTTGTTCGAAGATAAAGAAGAATTTAGGGAGATGACAGTAATCAAAAGCTATAAACATGATTTGTATACCATCACCATAAACAAGCTGGCACTGAACGCTAAAGATGATAAGAGAAATGTCCTAGAAAATAAGATCGATACAGTACCGTAATGGCTATAAAGGCGAAGCAAAATCTGATATATTAGACGAATTAAATAAACTTGGAAACTTTGAAAATTGAGAAATAACCGGAAGTTTTTACGAATATGAATTGAAAAAAGTCAAAGCTGTAATTTTTTCTATATAAATGGAGGCCCAAAAGAAATGTATAAAGTGTCAAGAATTTAAAGATTTGTCGAAGTTTTTTCAAGATAAGACTAGAAAAGATGGATTATGCTATTATTGTAAGGATTGTAATAAGAAATATAGAAAAGAATTATATGATAAATGGAAAAATTAACTTTAGAAAGAGAAAGAGTGCACACGGTGTAAAAAGGTTAAGAATATTTCAGAATTTTATAATCTCCATTATAGTAAAGACAACAAACAAGCATATTGTAAAGATTGTGCTAAACAAATCTTTGCTAGACCAGTTCTTTGCGTATGCGGAAGAGAAATTCAACATTTCTATAGTCTTAAAAGACATTTACAAACAAACTATCATAATTCGAATGTTTAACATTTTCATCGTGTAATTTAGATATTCCATAAATCAGTCGAGATTCTGCCATATTTGTAGTAAAATGATTTCCGTTGTATAAAATATTCAAAGATTCTTTCATTTGGTTATACAGATTGATAGAATTTGGTTCGTCATCAATGAACAAAATCTCTAATTCAGGATATTTTATTTTTAGATGTTTTAATCGGTTTGGTATTTCTCGTTTCTGAGCTCTGATAACGTAATAAGGATATTCCCACATGTGATTCTTCTTAATTAACACAAAAACATGGTGTTTTTTCTTATCAAAAATCTTTACATACCATATCTCTCTTCATTAATTCCATTCGCAATTCTTGATTCTCTATTTTCAAGGATTTCATTTGACCTGAAATTTGTAACTGTTTTATTTCATCTTTTAACTGCTTATTTTCGTTTTTGAGTTTGTACTCACCATATTTTCTAATGGAAGGTAATACTTCTTTCGTAACCCAATTTTTTAAACAATTTCGCTTCTGGTTTATGCGATCTCAAAATTAAAGAATAAAGTCCAGATTCATTAACGAAAACAGTGTTATTTTGGAAGTTTGAAGGTAAGCTATTTATAGCCCCCCTTATATTTAGATTAAAATAGAAGTTTTTATCATCTTCGTCAACGTTTATTCTGATCGTTTGCATAGTATTTTCATATTCTAGAATTTTTGCTACGTCTTTAGCCTTAAACCAGATCACATTGTTTTCGTCAACAATCGTAAAGATATGTTTGTTATTGAATTTTAGTTGATTATTGAGTAGGTCTACAACTGACTCCATTTAGATAGAAATAAAATTTAACTAGTAATTTTTATTTCAGTATAAAGTCCAGATTCATTGATAAAAACAGGGTCAGGAATGAAGATTGTTAAGGGGTCTATGGGATAGACTCTTGTAATTTATACATTCAAAAGTTGTTTTCTTGAAAATTTGAAGGTAAGAACGATTCGTTCCCCCCCTTGATTCATCATTCTTTCGACAATCTTAAATATATTGTTGTTTTACTCTCATTATTTAATAGATTTCCTTCAGAGTCTTGAATAGTCAGAACGATTTTTTGAATTCTTTTAATATTTTTTCTAATTGGAATATAAATCGATTTCATTTGGTTTTTCACTGATTTTTTGATCCATAAGCAACATTTGGGAAAAAAGTGTACAAAATTTCAGATTCTTTGTGAAGATGTTCGGTATGATTTTCAAAACTAGGTTCAACGAGATTACAATGTACTTCAATTACATCGAACGGTCTAAATTTTTGGCGTTTTATTTCCTAAATATACCTGATTTGGCTCAATAGTTTCTTGAACAAACCCTAATAAATCTACAATAATTGCTGAAAACATTATTCTTACTGGTGATTTTATTTGAATTTTATTAGAGAGATAATTTTTTTGCATTTCAAACTTGTTTTCGTCAAAGTTTAAAGATTTATCTGATTGTTTGAATGTTTTTAGATAATTTTTAAGGGAATTTTTTATTTGATCGAAGGTATAATATCCTTTGTTTAAACCATAATATTTTGTTATGTTCTTCTCACTAAATCCTATACAATAAGGAGAACTTTCACTAATATTTATTACAAAATTGTCAGAATAAAAACCGCTTAAACCGATAAAATAATTTGATTCTTCCTCTAAGTGTATAGGATGTTCCAAGTTTAAAACTAATTTAGAGCTTTCTGAAGTCAACTTGAACAGCTTCATTTTCGCAAGCGTTGCTTCAAGATGAAAATCTTCTATTTAAATGGAGAAATTTTTAAAGCAAAAAGATCAGATAAAACTTCAAACGTTTGAAGAAAATAAGAAAGATCAACCAATCAGATTGTTAATTGTTGGTTCAAGTGGATGTGGAAAAAACAACTTTATTATTGAATTTCATCTACAATAGGTTGATTCCTTATTCCAATTTGTACGTCTTTAGCAAGTCTTTAGAACAAGACGCCTATAAAAAATTACAAGAAAGATTTGAAAATATTGAGAAAAACTTAAACAAAAAAATATCACATTTTTATAATGCTTCTGAGGACATAGTTCCGTTAAGCGAATGTAAACCCAATTCGTTAATCGTTTTTGATGATTGTATTTTGGAAAATCAGGACGTTATTAAGGAATATTTCGTAATGTCTCGTCACAAAAACATATCTTGTATCTATCTTTCCCAATGCTTTTCAAAGGTTGATAAACAAGTTATAAGAAATAACCTGAATATGTTTGTGTATTTTTAAGCAAGGACGATCACTATTCGAGAAAGATTTACAACAATTATGTGGGATCTGATATGAGTTTTTAACCACTTTAATGAATTGTGTGATAAAATTTGGAAAGAAGACTATGGATTTTTAACTATTAATCTAACTTTGAAGCCTAAAAATGGTAAATATTTGAATAAATTTTCCAATATAAACGTGTGATAATCTAGTTGTTTTCATGTTTTTACGTTCACGTTTACGTTTCGTGTACTCGTTTTTACGTTCCACGTTCACGTTCATGTTTCACGTTCATGTTTCACGTTCATGTTTCACGTTCGTGTTTACGTTTCACGTTCACGTTTCACGTTCATGTTTCACTTTCATGTTTCACGTTCATGTTTCACGTTCATGTTTCACGTTGTGTTTACGTTTCACGTTCATGTTTCACGTTCGTGTTTCACGTTCCACGTTCACGTTTTTACGTTCCACGTTTCAAAATTTTCCTAAATAAATGGCGAACGTAACTTCTGAAGAAGCGAAAAAACTTGATCAAATAGAAAAGAAATTAATCAAAGAATTTAAAGAAACAGATTCGAATTGATGAAAAAGAACAAGAATTTATTCAAAAAATTAATCAACCTGTAACATCTGCAATAAAAAATGTTGAGGGCAAAATTGAAAATGTTTTAAGCGATAATCAAAATTTGATGAATTATGGTTCCAGTTGTACGACAATTTGCTGATATTTCGATACCAGAATCTGAGTTTGAATTGCCAAAATTACCATCTTCAACACCATTTAGACCTCGAATCATTGAAGACTCTACCATAGTTGAACCAATAAGTCCTGGAACAACGGATATAATAATTGGTGAAATTGGTAAAAAATTTCTTCCTAGAGCAAAGGATGATAAATTTGGTTTGTATTGGGACAGAAAAAAGAAAAGTTTTATGATTGGAAATTTGCCCGTGAATTTTGAGCATAATGATATCATTATTAATGAAAAAACATATGAAGGAACTCAAGGTTTATGGAGATTTATTAACAGGCACTGATGTTCCAAAAGACGGTTTATATTCTGAAGAAGACTTGAAAAAGTTATACTGAAATTTTATGGAAATCTGATTCAATTTACAAAAATAATGATCCATCAACTAAGAAACCAAAGTCCAAGTAAAGGTAAAAAATATCTCAATTTGATTAAACCAATTTGGGAAAAACGAATCGAAGGATCAGGTGTGAGAAAATACAGTGATAATAAGATTGAGTACAGATATATCGACGATTTTGACAAAACTCGATGGAATTATTAATTATATTTATGCTCAAGAGAAGGCTGGAAACAAACAATTTTTTGAACGAAAAGAAAGCGATTAAAGAATTTTATTTCGAACAAACTTGATGAAATGATTGAAAAACCTGATGGAATTAAATATTTAAAACGAGTTTTGCCGGCAATAAGTTCATCTATGATTGAGGGTAGTGGACTTTTGAATGATTTTATCAACAATTTACCTTTGAATTACACGTACCAACTTATCAGTATCTGGGGCCTGGCACAAAACTCGAAAAAAAGACTAAAAAGAGGAGATCCTGGTATAAATAAATTAGATCAAGCTTGCTATGGAACACGATATTTTTTATGCAAAACATAGAGACACAAATTCCAGACATATCGCAGATAAAGTTTTGCAAGATAAGGCAATGGATAGATTTTTATCAAAAGATGCTAGTTTAGGTGAAAGATTTGTTGCGCTTCCAACAGCTGGAGCAATGTTTTTGAAGAGAAAACTAGGAATGGGAATCGAAGAGAACTTGAAATTTTAACTATATAAATGGAGGTGAACGTAAACTTCAGCAAAAATCAGAAAGAAAAAATAAAATCCGCTTTTAAGAAGAAAATACCCGTTAGTATTCAATTTAAAATAGATCAACTAAAAAAATGGCGAAGATAAGATATTTTTAACAAATAGACAATACAAAAAACTCGAAAAACATAAGAAAAACAATAAAGGAACCAGAATAGAATTTTCTTATAATCAGTTGAAAGAACTCAAAAATGGTGGACTTTTGAAAGATTTATTAGATTTTGGAGAAAATATTTCCAGTTGTTAAAAATGTTGTTCCTTATGTTCGATTAAAGCTGCTCCAATCGTTAAAAAAGATGTGATTCCTATTGTTCGAAACATTTTAAATTGGTTAGATAAAGAGTTGGAAGATGTTACAGGATCTGGATTAGATGAAAAACTTTGAATTACGTGAAATCAAACATTGAAAAAAAATTTAAACCTTTAACATTCGGAGAATTGGAAGAAATCTGCAAAAATATTAAACATTTTAGAGGAATCTTCATGAGAGATACATTACCTGAAAAAGTTAAGAAATTTGAATGTGGAATTGTGAATTTAGACTCGATTATGGGAAGTGGAACGCATTGGATTTGTTATTATAAAAATGATAAGAATGCATGTTATTTTGATTCGTATGGAAGAATTGAGGACAAACCACCTATAGAATTGATTAAATATTTGAAAAAATCAAGCGTCTACTACAATGATTCTCAGATTCAAGACTATAAAGATCCCCCAATTTGTGGTCATTTATGTGTTTTTGTTTTGAATGAACTGAGTAATGGTAAAGATTTTAAAGAAGTTGTTAACAAATTATTGCTTAATAAATATGGATTCACAAAATATTTTTGACGTATTTGGAACACAAATTATTCAAAATGTAGATAATAGTTTCAATTTTGATAGTTTGAGAAATGAGTTTGATAACAAGTTAGAAAATTTATTACAAACCCTTCCAGATTCAGATATGTTTGCTGTCGAGATTGAAGATTTTAAAGCAGAATATGATAACAAACTTGCAAATTTCATGAGTTCAAATGAAGTTGCTGATAAAAATAAAAACATTGGAAAAAGAAGTTGATGATGGTGTAAAAAAAATTATTTACCAATTTAATGTCTCATATCGAAAAAGCTGATGAAATTACTGAAGCGATCAAAGTTGAAAAGAATTATGTTAGTTTGGCTAATAAGAAAAGAATTGTCGGTGTTCGACCTGGTATTGACAAACATGATGTTGTTGTTAAAGAACAAATTTTGAAACCTCTAAAATTATCAGAAAACATCGATATTGTTGATTTACATGATCCGAATGTTAAAAATGCCTTAGATTTTAAAGGAAAAAGAATTAGCGGTGTTAGTAAAGGAATTAATCCATTTGATGTTGTTGTAATGATTCAATTAGAAGATCCTATTAAAATGTTTTAATGTACTAAAACAAAATTATGAGAATCATAAACAGCATGTTAAAGATTTTACAACAGAAGTCTATGACAAGTTAGAAGCCAGAAATAGAAGATCAGTAGACGATGTTGGTGAATTACTTGATAAAGTAAATAAACTAGAAGAAAACTTTTAATACATATAAAAATAGTGTTAATGTATTAGTTGGTGAAGTAATTAACAAAATTTCTGGAAGATTTTGATACACATTTCAATGAGAAAATAAACTTTTTTGAAGATTTTGGTACACGTTTAAATGAGCAAATAACACATAATAATGAATTACTTAAAAGTATAGATGATCGATACTCTTTATATCTCGATAAAGTAAATAAACTAGAAGAAAACTTTAATAAATTTAAAGAAGATGTTAATAAAACTTTTGAAAATATTGATAACAGATTTAATGGATTAGGTGGTTACGATGACTAATTTTCCTTATATAAATGGCGCTCATATATTGTGTGAGATGTAAAAGAAAAAACTGCAACAAACGATATAAAATACTATGCAAACATTAACGGAGTTAAAAGAATTTCGGGAAAATGTGCTGAATGTAACTCAAAAAAGAGTCAATTTATAAAAACTTGATTTTGAAATTTTTTCTTAATAAATAGAGATGGCGGGACATTACAGTGCTTTCGATCTTTTTTATCATGCAACACGAAAGAGATTTGAAAAAAGAACATTGGGATGACATTTCTCAAAAATATGAATTATCCGAAGATATGATGAGATTATACGTAAACAAATTGAATTGGTATAACATTGCTAAATATCAAACTTTATCATCAGAGTTCATTCAAAGAAAATATACATTATCAATTAAAAGATCATATGTCTGTTCTTTGTCTCTATCAACACTTGAGTATACAAGTTTTTGGTGATGAAAATAAAGATACAGTTGATTGGAACAATATTATAGATAGCGGTTACTATCCTGTGCAGATTTTATTGAAATATGTGACCGAGATCGCAAAATTTAAGGAAGAGAATCCTGAATATGACGAAGTAGATCATTAAAAAATGACTCTAATCTTTTTAATTATTTTACTAAAATTTATATCTTTTCTTATAAAAACGTACATTAGATCGATGAAAAAATGATACATGATGTTTAAAATTTCTAAATTTTTCTCTTATTAAATGGCGGACTACAGATAAATATGCTAGTGATATTGAAAGGGCGGAGTTTAAAAATTTCTATCCAATTAGTAAACAACATTTGAATGAACCGAATAAAAGAACTGAGTTTAATATTGATTTTGGAGATAACTTTTGCTCGTCTAACTTCCAGTTTTATATTTCTGGAACTTTAACAAAACAAGATGGTCAAGCATATCTTGGAACTGATAATGTTAGATTAATCGATAATTTTATACCGTTTTTATTTTCTAAGATTGAAGTAAGAAAACACAATAAATTGATAGAAGAAGTCGAAAAACTGTGGCCAATTAAGCACTATTAAAGGAACTATTTCGTATTCAAAAAGTGATGTTATTTCTCAAACTTCTAATGGCTTTGAATCAGATTTTAAATTTGGTGTTTTTGAAGCAGCTGGAAATTTATCTCATTTTGGATTAGGATTTTTTGAAAATGTTACTATTCCGAATCTATAAAGGGAGGAGTTGTTATCTAAGTTTTTATAAGAGCAGAAGACGATGAATGTTGATTCTGAAGGACTGCCAACTGGAATAAAAAATGTTATGCCGTGTTGATTGGAATAAAATAGAACAATTACAGATTTTTTTTAATTAGAGTTCCAATTGATTGATTAATAAAAATCACGAGTTAAAAATAAGGTTGAATTGATGAAAATTAACAAAATGCTCAAAACATTATGTTTTTTAATTTTTCTAATGATTGGCAATGTATTGAACAAAAAGGTATTTCCGGAACAACTTATTCGTTCGATATTACAAACACATTGTATAGACAATATCTTCAATCCCCAAGTTCGTTATCCATTGGTTTTCAAACAGGGTAGACCAAGAATAATTCAAGAAAAAAAATCCTTCACAAAGTTTTGGATAGTTTTTGGATGTAAAAAATATCAGAGTAAAATTGAACGGGTCTTATTACTCCAGAATTGAATTACAAACACTTAAAACGAATTTTTATCAGGAGGTCTTTTCAGGGAATCATGCTATCCAGATGTACTCAAGATTTTAAGAAAGTTCTACCTGTAATAATAAGGAAAATGTATTACCAATCCTAAAGCAATTTTTAGCGAATAGAACCTATTTATGTTCATTGATACAACAAAGAAAGTATGACAAATTATTTCATGGTATTCAAAGAACGATATAATTAATCAAGTATGAGATTTTCAAAAAGCTGTTACAAAACTCGACATGGTTTATGTGGTTGTGGTTTTCCTGAGTAAATTTTTATGCCTATGATGGATGATTAAAGAAACGATTATTAGAGAAATTCAGTAAAATATTCCACGTTATATTTTCACTATTATTCAATCGGAAATTACATTTTTAAAAACTTTACGAGCGAATTGTTAAAGATTAATTGATATAATGTAATTACATTTTTAATTTCAAAAGAATATATCTTAACAAAATGGGGATGAATATTATTTTTAACAAAAAAACTAATTCCAATGGTCATCTAAAGGGGTTTGGACCGGAAGTTCTATGAATTTTTAAAAAATATACTTTAATATTTAACTGATCCTATATACCCTTAGAATTTCATACAGCAAAAAAGCTCCCAATCAGTTCGTCCTCGGAGATATAAGAGTTTTAAGATAAGGGATGAATTGGGGTAGTTGTTTTGAAAAATTTTGTTTTAATTTTCATGAAATTTTTTAAAGTTGAACTCGCCTTCGTTTTTTGAAGTTTCAGATTTTTCTGATTAATCTTTTTTTATTTTTTATTATGGAAATATTAAGAAATAGGGGATGAATTTTCACCCCTTATGATGGATAAGTTAAGTCGAAAGAAGTTTAAGTATTTACTATATTGTGTTACCAAATTTCAATTAAAATCGGTTGAGTGGTATTTCTTGAAATATAAAAATTATTAATAAGATTTTGTAAACCTAGCAATCCATAATTTGAACAAACTTTATTATAGCAGAGATATAGCCTTTAATAACTTTCCGAGGGACTCTCCGTAGCTCAGTTGGTAAAGACGCTTGCCTTCAAAGCCTGAGGGTTCCTGGGTTTGCAAATCCCAGAGCTTCAGGCGCGCTTTTTATTGGAGGAAGAACCATGGTTGTCGTTTCAGTGGTTGGGGACAAGTCCTTTACTACGAGTGGCCATAGTGGTAATGACTATAGAACAAAGTCCGAGTAATGACAACTGTGGTTGGCGCCGGACCCATTTGCTTCCTCACCTTTCCACTTTTCATTCCTTAATTCACTTCCTCTTCCTTAATTCCGTACATTCCTTCTCTTTCCTTACATTCGTTCATTTACATTCTATATCATTCACATCATTCATTTAATACAAACATTTACACTTAACAAAAACACCCGACACCAAATCCTCCCTAATTGTATCCTCTCCATCAACTTCTACACAGTAGTTACCAAACGAAAATAAATTGAGGACTTGGGAACAAAAAAATTCCAGAGGTCTAAGATCCCCGAAATTTCAGCTCCTAGCCATTTAACATTGGTTGGACAGTAGCAGTGCAAGGGGCCAAGTTCTCTAAACAATAGGACCACCGTAGAAGTTGAAGTGTGATGTGATTGTCCCCATAGGCGCAGAAACACGCACACTAACAACACTACAACCAAAGACAACAATCAATTCACTTTTTGTCCTTTTACAATAATTGATGAATGTTTCATATTATTCCTCTTTCATTCCTTCCTTAAAACTTCAAAAACTAATACTCTTTTCGGCTGATGAAGAAATCTCGATTTCTTCCGGAATAAATCTTTGTAATCGTACACATAATATCCTAAATAGTTGTAACAATAGAATGAAATTATATTTCCTATTTTATCTCAGAGTTGTTAGGAAATGTTAAAACACCAAAACATTTGCGCTGAAAAATTTATATCTCGGCAAGAACTTAGTTCCAATAATCTCCATTTAATAAAAAAAATCTTTTTGTTTAAATGAGAAGAGTTATAGATGCCAACTGTTACAATGGTGTTCTAATAGAGGAGAAATTAATCTGATTAAAAGATATTTTTAGATTTAGTAGAGGTTGTAAAATTAATTATTTGTTAGAAAGACCTAAACCTTAAGAAATTTTTTTCCCGAAAAAATAAGATTAACACATTTTGAATAACCTGCTATACCAAAATTGCAATATGGAAGAACCAAGAAGCAAACAAAATTTTGTGTACACGAATTTAGAAACACAGAAATAAAAATTTTATACATTATCCTCTTGGTAACCATTGACAAAATTATTTTCCTTTTCAAAGAATACATATATGGTTTGTAGGTTTATCGATACACACGTTTATTATGAAAAGATATTACCTGTATTTTTTTACATTATCTGGATGTTGAATTTTGTCTACGACATTTAAGCCAGAAATCCTCGATGATTTTTAATAGTACAATTTGGAGAAATTTAAACGAAGAACCCTCTCGTGATAAAGAAGATGCGGTTTTTTACTCACATTCTCCCCGAACCTTTCTCGAAGTGATTGTTATGCAAATTTTCATTTTTTTTCCGTCTTTTAAATTTTTTCTATTTAAATGGAGTTCCTTGCAAGGAAGTTTAAATGATATTGGAGACATAGAAGTAAGATTTAAAGAGTATACAGACAGTTAAATGGAATTGGAAGAAAGGAAGAAACAATAGAATCTTGAAATCTTGAGAGAAAATGAAGGATAAATTCGGGTTTACAACTAATTGCCGAGTTGGAAGGATTGTAAAGTACACTTTACCGAACAGAATTATTTGGACTGTTTTGGATGAGAAAAAAAGATTAAAGAATTAAACAAAAATGAAAAATTACACTTGATTGTTTACTGGAAAAGAAGACTATATAAAAGATTAAAGAAATTATAATCAATTTAACTTGTGTAGAATAAAGTCTTAACTCTATAAAACTTGCAGTCCCCTCCCCACGTCATAGTAACTAGTTTCTGAATAACCATAGATATGGTGTCCCTTTCTTCATTGGAATCACATGGAATATTTACTCTTACCAGTAATACCTTTTTGTTTCACGACAAAAATCTGTGGCTATTACTTCTATAAGAAAAATTCTATAATGCTCTTTTAATGAATTTGTCGTTGATAAATCTTTGATTACTCACAAAAATTCCTTAAGAAATTCATCAATTAGAGTCTTGATTATCTTGAAAGAACGTATAATATTGGGGAAAAAATGTCATAAAAAAAAACAACGATGAAAACTCTCTGTTTGTTGTTATTTTTTTACTTTCCTTTTCCATATATCTTTCGTAATTATATTAAATATATAATCCCTTATTTTTTTCGTTTTTTGTGTTGTACACGTGTGCAGTTTTCGTTCTTTCTGCAAAAGACTCTACAAAGTTTCTTTTTAATTCTGTTTCATTTAAAGACGGTATCAACTGTTGTTGAGAATAAACCGGCAATTCACTGAATTCATCATTTGTTGCACTGTTTTAATGCTAGAAACTGAAGAGAGCTTGGTGAGTTCATGTTGTTTATTTAGTAGAAAAGTTTTTTATTAAAGTTACAGTATGTTTTTAGTAAAAATGTTTTAAATTGATTAAATTTTATTAAGATTTCGAAGATTTTTCCTTTATTCGTAGCAGATTTGACAACATTTTACAAAGCACAGCTTAAGAAAGTAGAAGCAAACAGCTGTAGATTTGGTTAATTTTTTCATTCCTCAGAGTAGATAGTAATGAACCGATCCTGGATCGCTTTTGGAGACGAACGACTGTAGATTCGGTTAATTTTTCATTGAGATTTGCTGTGTTATTTCTCAGCTTCCTTTATGGTACATTGAACAGTATTTTACATTGCTTTTTCGGTCGGCTCCGAAAGTGCGCCAGGAACCCCATATTACTATCTACTTATATATATATATATATATATATATATATATATATTATATATATATATAAAATTCTTACTACAAACAATTTGTAGCAATCCTAACGATATACGTACATTTCAAACAATTGGATCTCGGAAAATGAAATGTGTGTCTCGGCAATGTGACAAGAGAGAGAACATACATACCTGCATTTCAAACAATTGGATCTCGGAGGTGAAGTTTTGCTACAATATACCTCTGAATGTGTACTTGGTGTATTTGTGTTTCGGCGCAGCTTGGTGTGGCAAGAGAGAGAACATACACACCTGCATTTCAAACAATTGGATCTTGGAAGTGAAGTTTTGCTAAAAATATACCTCTGAATGTGTACTTGGCGTCTTTGTGTTTCGGCAGTGTGGCAAGAGAGAGAACATAAACACCTGCATTTCAAACAATTGGATCTCGGAAGTGAAGCTTTGCTAAAATATACCTCTGAATGTGTACTTGGTGTATTTGTGTTTCGGCTATGTGACAAAATATAGTGCTGATTGCAAAGTCAAAGTCAATTTAAGTAAGTAATTGCATATACTTAATTAAGCAGCTATTAATTAACAAAGTATTTTATGAGCTCTATTTATTGTATTGGTATATAGAGTCTTAAATTTTTCATTTATATTAATATTGCGTGATTTAAATTGTAATTTAGTGCTTTAATTTTAAGGGTGTAATTTATATATTACGCTGATTAGAATCAAGTGAATCCACATATTGTTATTATTATGTTGCTTCGATTATTTTTATCAAAATCGATAAAAATACGCTTTTGTTTAAAACAAACACAATCAATCATTATTGTGTTTATGGTACAAACATCTAGAGCTGAGTAGTCTGATCGATTGCATTTGTTCTTGCAGTAAGTTTTAAAGTTTAGTTGGTACAACAAGAGAAAGAGTTATGACGCATGTGAAATCTTACTACTCTCTATTAAACCAGCTCTCTTACGTTTTATTGATTTTTTACAAAATATTACATGTAACACCAATGCTAATTTGTGAGTTTGGATTA
Organism: Homalodisca vitripennis; assembly: GCF_021130785.1. NCBI lineage: Eukaryota > Metazoa > Arthropoda > Insecta > Hemiptera > Cicadellidae > Homalodisca > Homalodisca vitripennis. The sequence goes on from NW_025779958.1 coordinate 57,697, forward strand.
CATGTAGTATGAAATGATATAACAAATAAATTATTGAGAGAGAGAATTAGAATTTGTTAAAAAAAGAGGATAGCGACATGTTAAATATGGACCGACGAATTCGATTATTATATGCACCCTGAGTTTTATTAATATTTCTAATGCGTTAGAAAATTGCTGGCAGCAATCAAATCGCAGTAGTTAAAAATAGAAAAAAAACGAGTTATTTCCCAGCCTTCTATTTGACATTCAGTAGCAAGTATTGACCAAACACTTCAGTACATTAACAGACAACACATTAACGACCACTCGTACAGTCTATTCCTATCAAAGTAATATTGAAAATGGAGTGCCAAGGTTTGTTACTATTGTACATTAATTTAGCTTTTTACATTTAGTCCTGGGTTTGAACGACATTGTGGTCGATGACATAAATTAATATAGAAAAGCCCATAAAATAATTTTTGGTATTCATTTTTTACAGTCAATGCCAACGAGCCAAGATTTAGTATGATTCCATATCAGAGTTCCTAATTTGTACAAAATTATTCAACCAGTCAAAATTAGAATAGGATTTGTAAAACTATCAGTTCAATTGAAAGTAATGAATATAAGTGTTTATGTCACTACAGTGAATAATTAAATGAGTCCAAGCATATTTATTGCTTATTTATTGCTTCATTTTCTGTAGAGAATTCCTTGAATCCATCTCGGATTAAACCAAATCAGATAAGGGACAAGGCGTGTTTCTAACATTTTTAATTTCATTCAGCTTTTAGTTTTATTTCCACATTGTTGACTTCTATACGGAATTTAGTTATATAGTTCATTAATAGACTTAAAAAACTGGGGCTTTGTGTTTGATAACAAAAAAAACCAATGTTTGGCAGGAAATTGAAGAAATGTATTCCTTAAACTTCTGGATTGGCTTAAATAGGGCTTGGTACTAGTTGTAAGACGTACTACATACCTGTATAAGAAAGGAACTTTTATCATTTGAGTAAGTTACTTATTTGTTTTTAAAATGAGAAATATTTATAGCTATCAATCGACCTTAAAACAAATTCTTTTAAATATTCTATTTGTTTTAGAAAGAGTCCAAATTAACTTTGGATTACCAGGATTCTTGATTCCAAAATTCAAAACATAATTGGATCCTGTTCTCTTTGATATCCTCTCTTGCCATTCTTTGTCTCTACAGGTTACACAATAGCTTTTTATATTTTTAAGCTTCGGTTTATTTTGTTTCATTAAAATATAATTAAAATGGTTTATATTTTAACCCATTCAATGTCAAAAAATCTCACATTTTTAAAACACTAAACTTTTTATTTAAAATTAAAATTTTATAAAATTAAAAAATAGATTTTTATTAATAACTAGTAGTTACGCCCAACTTCACACGCAATTTTGAAAGTCGGAGTTCGAACACTTTTTAGTGATAGCAATTAAAATGTAATATGACAAAATCCTAAAATGTTTAATACTATACTTCAAAACCTTTGTAATATACTTTCGGACTAATACATTTAGTGTCATATTCGAGTTTTGACTTGTTCCGATGAAGAAAATATACAAATGAAGGTCTCGAAAATAAAATTCAATAAAAAAGTATCTAGGTTTCTTAGATTCTGCTTCCTCGATAAAGAAAATAAAATACAAAAAAGTATCTACTTCCGACACTTGCAATCTACCTTAAAGATAATATTTGTATTAAGTTATTCTTGAAAAAATTAAAAATAATCGTTTTATAATAAGTTTTGTGTGATTATTATTTTGATTTTTTGGCTGTAGTCTGGGAAAGATGGGTTTATCGAATATTGGAACGTTATTGTGCATTCCTGTTTTTTTTATTAAGCAGCTATAAATATGTCATATCACAATGTTGATGAAGCCTAACAGTTTTTAGTACCTTATGTGCTAATATACACAGTTTGTTTTTAATTAATGGTGGTTTTTTAACAATGTTTATATATAGAATTTCCAATACATTAGATGTTTTATATTCATCATTAAACTCAATTACTAAAAAGTAAAGAAATATTTCAGCTTCTTTAGCGAACATTAGCTAGAAGTATCCCACTTAAATTTGGATTATACTTCATAAATATTATTACGTTTTTCTGATTGATAAATTACAACAGAACCTATCCAGATACTTCTCTTCCCCATGAATTATTTTCAAGTAAGGAACTAACCGACTTGGTCCAGTAGTTCTAGTTTGTAAATTAGAAATATATTTAGAGATTAACTTATTTTTAATTGCAAGATAGATTTGATATTTTGTAACTTCGCCAGAACCGTAACCAGACAGATAATAATGTAGTTTATCTACTCACAAGAGCTGGTAGTGGTTACTGACAGAGCAATATAGAGTGGATTTATAAAGCCGAGACTATATTGGAGGAGGTTTAGATCGGGTTAAGGGAGGCCATGGAGCTGATGAAAACGATCCGCGCCAATATCTCTCAAGATATCTCTCTAATCAGCCTGGATTTATCAGTTTGATTACTGCCACCTCCTCAGTATCCTTGAGTGCCCTCATCTCTGTCTCCAGTCCTTTCGCTACTGAATTTAATCAAGACGATCACAACACCATGTTACACTTAAAACACAATTCATTAAAACATACAAATTATATAAATGTTTTTCAATATTAATAATTCAAATTGATGATTATAGTTCTTCAAACTGGAAAGTATATATACGTGGTCTGTAGGCAATTTTAATTCTTGCAGCTTGGGATAAAAAAACCACTTTTAGTAGAATTTGGCCATCCAGGGTTGTAAGTCCTTTCCCACTAAAAATTGGAAGGTTTACATTTAGGAATACGAGTTACACGATTAAAGTAAAAACTAAAACGTTCATTTACACTAGTTAAAATATTAATCTTTTTATAGTTCTAAACATTATTTAAAAAAAGGAAAACTTGCTGTTTTTAGAGGTAGGTAAAAAATGTTTTTAACAAACTTAAAAATGCCGATTTCTGTACAGCACGAATTCACACCCAACTTACTCGCCTCAAATGGGTTTTTCTGTTTTATTTGTTTTTGTTCATACATTATTCTCATACACAGAGAGGGGAGATGGACGTGTATGTGCATGGTAAACGTTGCACACGTGTGCCTCTGCCATTTATTATCTTGTTTTTACACCTGGATTTTTTCTAATCGGATTTAAGTGGAACAGCTCTGTAACATGGTTTATAGTGATATACGATAGTATAACCAGTCAGTCACCTGATGAACAAGAAATCATAGCTAACAATTACCTAAATGATCTGTCTGTGTCACCTGCCAGTTCTGGTTTAGAAGCTGTTTGATGCAAAGGAAATGAAATAGGTAAAATTTAAAGATTAATATCATAAAACCTGAAATGTGAAATGTGTTTCATATACGGTAGAAACAATTTTGTGTAGAATGTTTCGAAAAAAAAAACATTGTTTCTTACGAAACCGGCTGTGCTGTCTGGCCATCTCAATGGTTTAGTGTGATTAAGGTCAATTTTCACAACTTCAAAAACTTGTACCGCCTCTTATTTGTTTCGTTCAAAAAATTATTCATAAGGGATGTCTCAATATATAATTATATGATTAATTAAATATTTCTAAGTTATCATATTGTTATTTTTATTCTAAGACTGTAGCTCTATAATTTCTAAAACTCGATCGGCCTGAAAAATATTTCAAAATAGTAACAAGAAAAAAAACACAAACAGATATATTGGACACGTCATTTAAATGTCTGTATCAATACTATAAAATGAAACATTTTTCCATAATGCCAACTATCATAAATTGAAGGGTGTATAAAATGGTTTAATATTGCTCATTACTGGGATAAAAACTCAATAGTCGCTTTAATTATACCAAAACTGGCTCTTAAAAAAACCTGACATGGTTTATGGGGGGACTATATGTGAAAACAAAATACACGAAGCTACTTCATTAGATACTCTTTAAATAGTTTATTACAGAGAGACTGTCTTTTAAGGAAGAAATAGGGCTTACTATCTGTTTTTAAATTTTACCATTTGCAACGTCCTACTTTTGTATCTCTTTCTTCACTATTAAATTTATTTAACGCGATTTGATCATGGAGTCGTTTATTTTAATAGCTTAGTTTTATTTCCAAACTTAACTTCGTATGAAACTGAATCTGGTTGTATTCCTGTATATTTTTATCTCTGACCGTAAAGGGACTAAGTTAAAAACTTTTAAAGCGACAGCTTAAAATCGTTGTTAAGCTGGTTTAATATTGCCAGGAAAAGATTGATTAGTGCGTTAAATTAAAACCATTATCGAATTGTGTACCCCTGATGATGAACAGGGAAACTACCACTTCTTCTATTTATAGGTGTCTTTGATTTACGAAAAGAATGTAGAGTTTTAATTTTTATGCGTTCTTCGTCGCCAATTCTTTTTGGATCTCTTTAGACGAATAATGACAACATCCAAGACTCAACTTCCAGGAGTTTCCAATTTCCAGGAAGTCAAGTTCAGATACTAGGAAGCTGAAATAAAACAGGAAGGTGAACTGGGACGCGAAATTATAACATTGACAATTGTAATCTAAACCTTCCTACCATAAGCTACGTTTACGTAAAGAAATTCCTTCTCTTCGAAATTCACATTCATGTCTTTAGATTACTGAAAACCGTACTACTCCTGGAATACATTTCTGGACCCAGTAATTATTTCATTGCCATTGGAAAGTTGTCATAGGACATGAAATCCTCTCTCCAAATACCACATTTGTCTTTAAAAGTTTCCTGAACCCTAAAACATTGCGGGTTCACCAACCAGACAAAAGAAGTTATATTTTCAATTAACATTTTCCTGCGACCCTCCAAAAATTTCTGGTGTTAAATCTATAGTATGGGAAAAAATTAGAAATAGAATATCTTCTGTACTCCTTTCCCTTAACTTTTTTCTCTATGATTGATAAAAAATATTTTATATATGCTTAATAAAGCTTATCAAATGGTACGAATAAAAGTACCCATATGCGAATAAAAGCATATACTCAAAGGTATCTCCAATAACTATATAATAAATTTAATTTTCAATTTTATTTTCTTCTAATTGGACAGCGTAACAGAACCTCATAAGACAATGCTTATGATATTAATTATTAAATTTAAAATTAAAATCCTTTTCTTTAAATTGACGTACGTCCATAAACTTGGTCTCGTTCCTATCACTAAGGCTCCCTCTAAGTAATATATATATATTACATTAATTATGCCCCTTACTTGGTAAAACTAAAATTACTGAAAGCAACCTGCAAGCTCTCAACTAAAAGACGAAAATATTAGAAGTCAGTAATATTATTGAATTTAATATTCATTTCATAAAGTGTATATACATACCATTAAATTTATTAGGAGAATGCTTTACTGATAACCAAGACGTTTTGGTACTGATTACCAATTTAAAGTTAAAGTTAATTAAGCGATATAATTAATATGTAACTTTACAGAGTCGTATCCATTCCCTTATCTAATCAGCATACATAAAGAGTTAAACGGTAAAACATTACATACAATGTAAATAATAATATACTGTAATATTAGACAGAATTAAAGATTTTTGGGGGTTTTTTATTTATCTTATCTTACAGCCTGGGCACTGACTCCCTATATAAATAAAGCTAATCCCAATAAGTGAGAGTGTTGTTTTACAGCCTAAAACTGACATCAGGACCCCCCGGCCAGCGCCCAGAATTTACTTTCAGTTCAATAGTGGATTGTCATGGTAACAGGCAACGGTGGTTCCTCTGTCAAAACATTTATTTAAAATGAGAATTCACTTCCGGAATTTAATCCTCAAACTTCCAGTAAAATGATTTTCCCTCAAATCATTGGCAATAAACCACCTAGTACGTACATTACAGAAGTAAAAATAGGAAGCCGAGTAACAAGTTTATTGTACAATGAATTTCTTTAATATATACATACAATATATATATATATATTTAGATATATATATATATATATAATAATTTTTCATTGCGAAGGCTAATTCGTTTATGATGTTAAACGTTTTTTTATTTCTGGTT
>NW_025779959.1:0-55136 GCF_021130785.1 Homalodisca vitripennis
CGTGTTGTAAAGGTAAAACCCTCGATATAAATTTTAAGATTCAGTTTAGGATTGATTTTTTCTAATCCTGGAGTAAGTAAGCTGCTTCCCAGCAAGGGGTCATAATTAGAAGGAGGCAGAGATGTTCTTTGCTGACGGACAGTCCCATTGGAGGTGTCACGTTGCAGTTACAACTTGACGCCAGATTGAAGAGGTAATCCCGAAATCTAAGTATCTTGGTAACTGAGTAAATGAATCATTTTAATTACATTTTTCGAAGGTATCTAACTTAAATGAAAATAATGAGTTCACACTCTCCATTAATTCAATTGGAAGCACGGAGTGTTCGTTACGAAGCTTGTGCTATTAACGCAGTCTAGTCAGTGAAAACTACCTAAATGAAATTGATGATCTAATAAAACTGTTTACCCCACAAATACTGTGGAAATCATCGAGTTTAGATAGATTCAGGAGGTCAAGTGTTAAAGTTTCATGTTATGGTACACTTGAGAATAGCGATTTAGAAATTATTAGAACGGGAAAAATGAGATTATTTGTACAACAACCAAACGAGGAAATAGTGTCATCATGCTAAGGATCAGGTGAACTGATCTAGCAAATATGCAGGCGGAATATAGTATCACAATCACTGCACAAACAATAAATAACGTAATTTTCTATATTGAAAAAATAAATCATTCTAATATGCATTAACCAAATGGTTTAAAATTATATCACATTACAGAGCGAAATGCAGCTCATTATCAGTTAAAAACTCTTTGAATATTTGAAGTTAAGTTCCTGCGCGTTTCCGGATACTAAAGAAACAGTAAGTAGTGCAAGTACGAAAGATAACTAAATTCCCATCAAGCAATTGTAGAGCTTAAGGCAGCTGGAAGTTGACAAGAACTGTGCTAACACCTCATGAGGTATCTAAGAATTTTGAAGGAAATCGAAAAGGTTACTACCTCCAACGACCTAAATTGGTATTCACCTGTTAAATGTAAAAATATAGTCATCAATTTTAATTCTGCTGTAGCTTGTTCATGAGTTTATAACACGATTCACACCTTAAGGGGTAGAGATGAGGTTTAGCCTCTTTCAAACGATATATAAGAATGGTTCCAATTATATGATATTATTATCTATCCGGTGTATGAATGCCTCTCTCAAAGTTATGGGACCAATGGGAAGTTTGGTACCACCAAAAATAATTGATCAGTAAGGATCGGATTGTATGTACTCGAAGTACCAATCAAGTGGAAGTTCGACCGTGAGAGTGGTCGAGGTGGAACAACTGATGTGTTTATGCCGTTTATCGAATGTCCTGCTTAAAGCGTAAGACAAGAGACCAAAATTTGTGCGTATGAGATGTTTCATTACGAGCAAAGTGAGGCTCTGTTAGTAGAAAAATATAATATCCGGGATTAAGGTCCCCGGTAACTTGTCAAAACTCCAAGCCGATGGATATACAGTGCCCTCAGAGTGAGCACCAGAGTTGACTTTGATACTGTCGTAACGTATGTTGACTGGGGACCCCTGAAATAGAAACTTCCGCGGTAGTGCTAAGGGGGTCGGTGAATTTTAGAGAATTGATATGTGTGATGAGTTTGTCTCTGTAAGAATTTCAAGGGTGCCTGCCCCGAATTCACGGCAGCTCTGTGTTATTCTCAAGGAACAGATAAGTGAAATTGAGATTCCAAATGTGGAAAGAAATTTACACAAGCGAGGAGAAGGAGCTCAGTTTAGCTCCTGAGCAGGAAACGGCTGAGTGAAAGGACCTGCAGGGACAGGAACGAACGGCTGGGGGCACATTAGGCTGTTAAGGAGTTTTACACCGTCCCGAGTAGGACGTAGTCCCGCCATCTGAATGTCCCACATTCCTGTTTTGGTCGTAAGGTTTTTAATGCTGCAAAAGTGGTCGGCTGCTTGGTAGTTTTGGGTTAGGTGTCAATCCTGATTGCCTTGTAGTAACATGTGTTGAACATATTTGTTATGCCTGTGATTATTGGGCATGGTGGTCGAAAGTCGCCGTGAACCGACGCCGACAAGCGTCGCTCCGCCACTCTGCCCGAGGTCTTCGCAAAAGTGAGAGGTCCTGACGGTCCACTAGACAGTCCTGAAAGGAGACCAGAAGGGATGTGAACCCTGGAGAGAATAAACGATGTTTGAACAGAACGTGGAGGTGCAGTCGAAGGCGCAGTTTGTTAATCTCGAGCGACTGCGGACGTGATACAAGTTTGGTACTGATGAGTAATGACACTCGAATAAGTGTTGAGTCCCTCAAACTCTCACTGTGGTATTGTGAGGGAAGTTTTGCTTGGCAAACTCCATAACCGATTGCTCCAGACATTCGTGTTAATGCTGTGTGACAGAATAATCTTTCAAAGAATCTTGAGTAAGGAAATTATCAAATTTTGTGTTTTAATTGTGGTTGACTAGCTCCAAGTTGTGTGTTGAGAGATGTGTGCACACGGGACAGTTAGTTAAAAAAGGAGACAAACTGGAAGATGTATTAATGAATATACTATGTAGTTATTGTTAGAATTGGTGACTTGTTTGATGTAACCAACGTTTTTTAGATGTAACATGTTAACTTTGTTTAAATTGTAGTGTTTTGGAATGTGTTAACTGAATCATGTGTTCTGATCCAGGCAGACTGACTTGGAGATATAAATTTCCAAATTATTCAGAGAATTATGGCGTAATATTTTAAGCGATTGACAAAATGTATGTAAGATAAACATGTGAGACAACCACAAGGGGCACAGGAAAGGACCTGCCGGCCATCCAAACATACCCATAACGACGCAGAATCCTATCCTTTACCCCCAAATTCTGGACTGTGTAACGCCAGTTTTGTCTTGATACCCATGCATTCAACGTTAATTGTTAGACAATAACTTGGTCGCAACTTGCCTAGTTGGCTTGCGCAAACCAACCTAAGCGGTGTAACGTCCTCCAGTCCTGGCCGCAAGTAGTAAAAGTTGTAAATTCGTTTGTTATATTTCATTTAAGTGAATTGTGAGTTTTTATATGAACATTTTTGTGGCTTATGTTAATTTTAATGCTCTAACGGCATCAGTAGAATTGTAAATGAAAAGAAGTGAGGATAGGTGTCTACGGAGAAGTCTACCCTGTTTCCCAGGGGTAAGCGAGGTGACAACCCTTGTGAGCCCCCAGGTCCACGAATGCCCATTAAAAAACCCAAGCCGTGGGGGGCGGAACCATTTAGTTATTAGTTTTTTTTTTTGTTCGAGTTTGGTTTCTGTTACATGAAACTGAAGAAAGTCGATAAGTGTGAGGACTGTGTCCCTCCAGTTGTTGGATGTTCAGGAGAACGGTTCAACGCACACCTTTTTAAAAAGATGAAAGATTTTGAACCGCTTTGCCAGAGACCCCCCCTCGACCTCGCATTTACAGTAGTAACGGGCCACCCACCTAAACTGGGTCCGAGCCCACTAGTATTAAGTCTTTTTTGTCAGGCCCTTATGGATATGTAGTAAAACTAGTAAATGGTTATGGTCTGATGCCTTAGTAGCTTAATAATAACAATTAAGATTGTTAGCAATTTTTTTGGTACTGTTTCTGAGGAAGTTTCATAATGATTTTATTTTGTTTAGTTAAGTTTTGATGTCATTCATGACAAGGCTAACTTATTGGCTTGAGCATATTATAATGGTTTTTTGTGTTATATTCAAGACGTCACAAGTGAACCTAACCTCAGGATAACTCCATTAATAGATCCATAGTAGGGGTGACTGAGGAAACCCGGGTCCCCGAGTGAAAACCCACGAGGCGTAAAACCAGGAATGGGGGAGTAGCGTGTTCAAGAATTCACAAAGAAGACTCCCACTTTTAATAATCTATTTTTAATTTTATTTAGGCCTCTACAAAATGTGGTAATGCTTATCAAACTAATATTTGTAATCATTAAAATTAAAACCCTCAAACCATAGTATTATCCTGGAGTGCTCAACCCAGATTAATAGAATGTAGTTGTGCTTTTAGTTCAAAACTTGAAATGTTTAAGTATTTTAGATTAATTAGAAGCAACTGGGTTTAGTTCCCTGTTGTACTACGAAATTCGCTTAAAATATGTGTTAATGGTTAGGTTTAGTCCCCCCCTGTTAAATTTTTTGGGGTCATTAGAGATATATGTTTAATCTGATGTTAATGACTTGGTCTTCGAATTAGTATTGGTAAGTATAACCCATGATATATTGTGTTTTTGTAAGCCTGGTAATCTTTTTGTGTTCCCAACTCATTGAGAAGAGAGGGGGACGAGCGATCCGTATCAGAATTAAAGGAATTACGTAATCGCGTACTGCATACTTTTTTTTAATTAAAGAAAATTTCGTTCTGCCTTTTATAGGGAACTCAATTGAGTTTTATTTAAAATTTCATTTTAGTTGAGATGCTACTGAGTGAACAGCTGGCATGGTAATCAATGAACATATACTAAGATTTTCTTGCTAAAGGAATAGTGACAGAGATCCTCCCCCCTGTCAGATTAAGAGAACTTTTCTCTTCTGGCTGCTGGCTGATGGTTTCCTCATACTATGGGGACAAGTTAATGGTTGTTTAAGGTGGGGGGAGTGTGACCGACCCCAGCAATATATGTTTCTAAGGACAGAACCGGTAACATCGTAAATGACCGGTCTTAATCAAGCCAATTTCTAAAATATTAAATTCATCAGTAATATATTATTATTTTTATTACAGCATAACATTTAATTGTAGTAAACGAGTAATGTAATATATGCAGCCAGACTTATTAAGGTTAAGCAGTGCATGGGAGAAGATATATATTCTTTTAATTCAGCACCATGAATTGTAAGTCCAAGTCTGTCAGCATAAAGCCTGGTAATTTTCCATACCCAGATCGATCTTGCGCAGGTTACTGGGTGGTAAACAGGCAGGAATTTGCTGAGTTAGCGTCTGGAACAACGTCTGCTCCCTGTAGTTCGTTTGTCTGAAGTTCTGCAATTCCTCGCCAGGGTTTTGAACGCGTCAAGCTCCGCGTGAAATATGCTCTCACCTCGCTCTCTCTCCGCCCGTTTCTAATTTTTGTAATTGTTCAAAACTGATTCTAAATTATGCAATAAAATTCAAATTGTTTTCGTCAATTAAACTAAATTGTTTATATTTGGCCAACCGAGGAGGGAGAAATTTTTATTACAGCAGACCTGGGCTAGATACCATTCACCGTGTCCCGCATATAGGATAGCCCGAGAACCTTTTAAAATTAAATTACGTGAGGTCGTCACGACCACAGCAAATCAAGAAACAGTTAGAAGAAAATTTTGCAGCACACCTATTTTCGGAGACATAGAATTAGTCAGATTGCTCTAGGGGTGAATCCATTTTTTTATTTAACAAAGCATCACAGGCGACTTCTGTATGGAGAAAAAAAAAAAAAAATAAAATGTTCCGACATGTTTGTCGTAGATTCTTGATATAACGATTGTCTTATATGTGTCATTGCTGTCTCACCAGTGAGAGTGATCCAACAGTTTTATGCAACAGTTAACCGACTACTCGTCAACTGAAAATGTCATCCTCACTAAATCTTAAAGAATCCGAGTGTCCGCAAGAAGAGACCTGAAAGTTCCAGCTTGGTAAGCTCTCCAAATGGTAAATCAAATATATCTTATTTGCTTCCTTGATTGTAGCCCTTTGTTTGTACATGTGTAATGATTATATTTTTAATTTAATTACATTAGACATGAATTACAGAAACTATCATTAGTCTACATAGAAAATAAAAAAACACCTATAACTGTTGGTTTTTTTATAAAATATTTATACATTTCAGAAGTTTTCCCAAAGTGAGTTTCAATAACAAAACTGATAAACATGCTATCATGACATAATTAAATCTTTAGTGCTTTCATCTGATAGAGGATAACCATGTATGTAGACATTGATTATAAAAGTATTCCTTTACCTTTTAAGTTATGGGCGAGGCCAAGGTTTGATTCTTCGTAGAAGCAGCACCTGCTTTTATTATTTTAGATTCTTTTTAGAATAAATTTGCTTTGTAGCTTTTGTTAAAATTTTAAAATCTATTCCTGCCTTGAGAATAGGGTATATGTGGTAATTTACTTAACAAGAGTAAGAACTCAACATAAAAATATAATAAAATTACCTTACAAGTTGGAAGACTGATACATAAACTTTTCATGCGAGGATATATAAGTGATGTATAAAAACTCTCCGCGTTTTTCGTTCTTTAGGCAAAATTAAACAAAAGATATTTTAAATGTATATTGGCAGGTCAAGATCAGAACAACTCATCAACCTTGTTCTTTAGAACAAGTAATAAGAATATGTGATAAAAAAAAAGGGAAAAGTGCACTACAAGGTAAGTAAATGTTAAGAGACACTCAATGAACTTTAAATCTCAAAGAAAACCCAACTCTATAATCACAGTTTTACTAATAGGGAAGTAACTAATTATCAAGTAATGTGTCTTTGTATACTTTTATGGGTGTACTGTTAACTAAAGCATCTATAGAAGATCGCTAAGTAATTTAAAATTGATATGAATAAGTGACAGAGAATCAGTTAAAATACTTGAGTAAACGCAACTAAATATTTTCAGATATAATTTATATAGTATATATTTATATACTATATATATAGTATCTAATATATATAAATTTTATTATTAACTGAAAGTCCTCAATAGATTTAAAGCAAGAAAAAGAAATATGTTAGTAGTTTGACAACTCGCGGTTGAATATAAAAAGATACATTTAAAAATATTCTATTCTCGGTTGCGACTTATGTCAATATAAATAAAGAGGTTACGTCCATTTGTTTTTTTTTTATTTGAGATAATAGATTCTCCGCACACTTCACTCGCTAATTCATTCCAAGTGCACTATGTCCTCGCCAATTTGCCTCTTTAAATACGCACGGCGTGTCCTTAGAATTTTATACTCCGCAATGTTTTTACTTTTCCCCTTTGTGTGCGTTTAGTGTTACTAACACACACTATGGTTCCGTGAAAAAAAAAAAAAAAAAAAAAAAATAAAAGACAACAAAAAAAAAAAAAAAAAAAAAAAAAAAAAAAAAAAAAAAAAAAAAAAAAAAAAAAAAAAAAAAGAAAATAAAAAGAAAAAAAAACCAAGATTATAATAACTTCTCGTGGAAATATAAATTTTAAATTATTAGAATTGTAAACAGATGCACAAAAACCCGCGGTGTATAAACTACATTGACCGTGTTAAGAGCTGATTCAGTTATATATTTTTAATTTAATGAATCTATTTAATCAACTGTAACTGTTTTTCAAAGGTTGTGGATAACAACTAAAAAGGTATGTAGTGTAGGTGGATGGAGGCCCTAACAGTAATTACCTTAGCTAAATATAACTGTAAAATAAGTAAGTTTATAGTACTTCTTGCTGTCCTACAAAGTAATAGAGTCAATTATTGACTTGCTACAATCTAAACTACAATGCCCTAATTGTTTAAACAACATATTCAGTACAGCATCTACAGCCATACAACACTCAACATCTAAGTGAGTTATATTCAATAAAAAATGAAAAATGTGACGTTTTTTTACTTATCCATTTGGAGAATTTTTCCTGCCAAAGACACAAGGGCTCAGCTGTGGTTTCAGGGTCACAGGTCGGAAGAAGACCGAACATTAACTGCTGCTAACATTGTTCCGTTTATGACATGAAGTTAAATCTAATCAGGATTCACACTGTACTGAACCAATTTTTCGAAAGTATTCGATGCTTAAAAAATTGTGTTTTCCATGGTAACTAGGAATAATTATTGTCAATTAAAAAATGTGACCAATTCCTAACAGCTTAGTAAGTTGTAATAAATTTCTAAGAAAGAGAGATTGTGTAGATCTTTTGCACTAGGTTTTTTAAAAAAATGTTCAATGAGATACTTCCGTAATGCTATATGGATTGAAAATAAAATAAATATCAGTATCCTTATGTTTTGTTCCATCAAACAAATAAATGATGGAATATAAATGAAACACTTTTTGCTCAATATCCGTGTTTAATGCGCTGTTGTTTCCCTATAGATATATATATTTGCAGGGTTTAAGCCAGGATTGCAGTAAAAATACAATCTAAATATATATTTTGTAGATGGTTTAAATCCAGCTGTATAGGTTTGGGTTCTAGATGAGCACTTTGAATAAATGTTGTTTTAACTGTAAAGGCGAAATTATATTAATATGCAATTTGAAAAGACAAAGTTTTATTTTTGCATAGGGCAAATAAGAAAATTTTGATTTATCTTACTAAAGGAAAGACTCTTTCATTTATCAAATTCCTTGTCGTCTCAGTTTCTTGTAAAAGCTTATTACACACTATTCGACTGCAAATTAGTTATATTATATAGAAAGTAATCTTACAAGCTTCTTTCTATAAATTTGGTCTGTAGTGTTATTTAGAATTTAGTTTTTCATTTTTAAATAACGTCTCCTTTTATACTTCAAAAACTCGAGTTCAAAATGTATCAAAAAAAGGTTAATCGCATCATATAAATTAAGGTACTATATCTTTAAAATTGTAAAAACTTTCATGAATTTGTTAAAATTTTCATCTAATTTTAAATAAAAATTTATTTATATAACAAAGGATAAGCCATGTTTTCATATCTATATACAAATACTCTGAAAACTTTTATTGAAAAGAAGAAAATGAGATTAAAAGGTTCACTATTAGTTGTAATTTATCAAAGGGGGCAATTATAATAAGGTCTATTATTTATATGACACATCTCTCTCCAAAGATATTGTTTTATTGTTGTTATAACAGCGTTTAGTTTTTAATATCGTGTTTAAGTCGTCCCCCCCCCCCCTCCTTAAGTATTTCAAAATTGTTTGTTTTAATATATATAGTACAAGTAACTTTAAAGAAATAAAAAATGGGATTATTACACTGGACACTGGCACTAGCTATATTTTAAAACCGACAGCTGGAACAAAATTGCTTGGTTTAGTTTTGATTTTGGCTATTATTCATGGTAAGCTCCCTTTTCTTTGTGTTTTTCTAATGTCCATTCCCCCCTTTATTTTTTTTCTAATAAATTTGTGTTATTGGTGTGTTTGTCTATATTTGGCAAACAACATTTAAATCCAAAAAAACAATTGTTCGTTTCTTGATCTTTGTGAGCTTATTTCTATAACCAATAATAACTGGTTAAGTATGAACATAATTATGCATAACGTACTCTGTTCTGTAAGATAATTTTCAGAGAGGTAATTAGTTTGTAACTTTTATAAATCTATAAAGTCTTAAAATTACTTAACTTAATATTTTTAAAAAGGTTATTTGAAACGTAGGCCAAACCTCACTCCAAAAGTTGATAAATGTAAAGTCCTTTTCCCTACTTGAATTTCAAAATGAAAATTTCCAACATTTTTTGATAATTTGCTCTTCCTAAAAACAATATACAAGTGCTCCTGTAGCATCAAAGTAATGTGATGTTGAAAAGTTTTTTGAATAATAACTAAATATTAAGTTAAATACAATTATTAAATGTCCTTGAAACTGTAAAACCGACAAATAAATGTTAATATAAAACTAAATTTATAAAATATAAATGATAAATAAAATGGTTTTATTTCGTATTGCAATACATTTCAGAATTCGATATATACTTTTGCCATACTATATACAAACATGAGGAGTTATACGGAATCTTCAGAGAAAGCTTAAGTTCCTACATAAAGTCTACAGTGGACGGTGTAATATCCCCCCCCCCATTTTATGGGAGCCATGTCGTCCCCTGGTTGATCATTGTTTTGGGAAACCCTTCACTTAATGAATTTAGATCTCCTTTTAAATGTAGTCCAAAATCTATTTTGTCAATGTTTTTGAATTGAAGTATGTTTAATAATAAGTTTGATTATTATCACAAACTATGGGCGGTTACCTTGAATCTTCAAACTTGCGTCACAAACTAGGAGTTTATATTGTTTGTTTAATGTTGTCTGATAAAACATTTTAAAATGTTAAAAAATATATACTTTTAAGAATTAATACTATCCAAAAATTTGTGTACTAAAACATAAAACAAATAATTTAACTGTTTCTATATAACCTAAAAACCCTTAAATAATTTTGAGATTCCATATCCGTTTTCATACTGCTGTAATTATTATTAGTTTAATCGAACTGAAAAGAAATTTTTTCAACTCAAAAGAATAAATGCCAAAAGAATTTTCTCATCTAACATAGTTTTTAACGAGAATAGATTAATACTGTTTTAATCATTAGACAGTAAGTGAAAGTATAGGTGAGAGATTAATATCTGCCCAAGTTGACAAATCAAGTTTTAATAAACTTTGCGAATTTCTTTCAACTTTTCTCAAACTAACATTCAGTTCATCGCAAACCCGAGTAACTTATTCTTAAGTGGTAAGTATGACAGAGGCCACTGCTAGTGTATTTAAAAGCGAAGTTACTATTTGGAGGATCAAGCCCAAATATAACGATTAACTGGGGACAACTCCAATCTGCTTTAAATCTCAGGTTTTAAAAGTAAACCTTTTCGGACAGTGGGCCGTACATTTATTGTCCTCTCTGACAGTTTATCTGACAAACTGATTTACTACTACAAAGTCTGACGTAGATTCTCTGTCAGCTACTATGATTCTACAAGACTTGATACGAGAATATTGATAAACATTGTTATTAATTAATTTAATTAAGACAAATTGTATTCCTATATTATTTATTAATTGTTTTCTACTTCCTAATTAAATCAAAGCGTATTTTTTGCAATAAAGAACATCAAATTCTGTCTATCTGTCCCCCCCCACACCCTATCTGTCTTTCTTCAAATGAATCGTAATTTAAATGATCTAGTCTAAAGTGGTGAAATTTGGCAAGATAATATTTTATAATATATATTTGGCGCACACTCTCATTTTCTTATTTTTGAGGGTCAAGAATTCCCTCATTCCTAATTGATTTATCGCGCGTTTAACACTAAACTTAGAATTATTAAATATCTCATATTTTTATGATGAACACAGTTTATAATGTGTCTAGGAGACAGACCATTAGTAGAAACTAACACGATAATTTAAATTAGATAGCATGTTAAGGAAAGAATATATCCTTCAGTATAGATATTAAAAAAAAATGATTTTTAAAACCTACCTCGCTCCAGCTTATTTGTCATTAAATCAGTAATTTAAAATTAAAATCTGAGTCACCCACTGAAGTGCTTTTAGCCAGGGTTCAAATAGACCTAAACACAATAGATAGTAAAGGTTATTGATATCGTCTGCAATTAAGGATATATATATATCCCGAACGACATAAATTTATGGGTAATTAGTAGAAGTTGTACAAATTAATGATTCATTCTTTTTTCATTTTTGTACGCATACATTTCCTTCCCCCCTCCGTTTCTTAGAATTATTAATATGAAGTATATATACAAATGAATTTAGGTATTAGAAAAAATGTAAGTTTTGTTTTGTTTATATTTAATGGTAATCAAGAATTTTCCCCTTCACATACCGATAGATCAAGAAGCATGTGTTGCAAAAGGAAAAAATGCACAATGTGTCTATTGCTATCTACACCATTCTGTGATCCTCTAGTAATTTTATAGAAAAAAGATTGCAAACTCCGCACATCACATACACTAATGATTGCGAGGACAGAAACAAAGCACACTTGTTTAAAGAGCTATAATTTGGAGAGTTTCTCAAGAGAAATCCTAAGAAAGAAATTACAAAATCCTCTAAACTGAATCACAACAGTTTTTCATAATAAGCGCCTCTTCTGTAAGTTAATAGTGAATGAACTGGTTATTATCTTTACAACTAAAGTATAAAATAATTTTTACTATTATATTTATTTGTATTATGAATACACTTAAAGTACAATAAAATTTCTCAAATTTGTTTACTAGTGGATGAAGAAATTTAACTATATGTAAGGTTATGGACCTATTCTGTAAAAAAATACACTAAACTAATTAATATAAGTTTGACATTCTGTAAACAACCTACCCGAAACATTATGTAGCCAAATTAATTATGATGTTTATAGAGTAGAACAATAACATTACCTAGTGATAAGTGTAATTGTGTTTAATTAGTGTGAGTGGGTGCGACCTCCTGCCGCAACTGGCCGCAATTCAACCCTGTAACAAACATAAAATAACGTATATCATAATATATCAATGGAAAACCATGCACTAGCCATAACCCAATAAAATTACAGAAATATACCTTAATTAAATAAGCATTATAAAAAAAGTAAGTACGGTATAATCCTGGAACAACTATCATGTAAACCAAAAGTATAGATATGAAGCAGATAAAAATTTAGTATTACCTTAATGTGTAATTTTGTAGTGGAGGATTACTTTGTTCTAGTTTAAATGATAGTTCTACACGCACGCACACACTCTCACACTTTCCATTCAAACAAAACATTCATACTCTTGTGCGTGTTTTTTTGGGCAACACACGTGAGAGTAAGTGTTAAATGTTTGTGTCACAGAGAGGACGCCAAGTCAACGCAGGAAAACCCGAGGCCCCCAACCTGAAAATAATCATACAGTACAAAACTCTCGAATCACAAAAATGACACAAATGAGTTAGTGCAGTTTGATTCTTATAGTACTTATAATAATAAACGTATAAACAGTCTGGATATTTGACTACAAGTGCAGTTTCAGAATTGGCTTTTTAAAATTTACACCCTGAAACAATCCCCCCAAAAATACCACGGTACTGTGGATCTTCTCGCATTGAGGAAATAAATCCCATTGCTGCCTGAAACATAATTACAAGGGAGTAATAAGAACAGAAAAAGTAAATTTTGCTAATTAAGATAATAAAAGGTGTTAGAGTGATATCTACAGTACATTAATATAAAGAATAGTCCACAAAGCCACCCCAAATCAATAAATGATCTTAAAATTTTTACATCTTGTACAAAAACACTTCAACCTGCATATTGTTTGCGTATGATATAGAATCATGCCTATAAGTCAAAAATATTTTTTAAAATAATAATAAAATACATTTGCGATTCGTCGTTTTTTGACAAATGTAAAAAAATCTTTATCAGACACATGTGTATAAGTTTTGTTATTAATTAGTAAACTGATAATTGTGACTGAGAGAAAATGATTTTTAAAGGAGTGAGGTAGATTACTAGAAAGAAATTATTTAAAACCACAAACAAAGAAATAGCACGACACGTAGGCGCGTGAAAAGTGGCAGGGAAAAAGTCCACGAACTGTTGTAATTTATTATGGTTTAATAGATATAAATAAAAAATGGTCCACGTGCGTCATTGTCGAAAATATCCGCATTCTCAAACCAACTTAAAGCATCTTTGTATAAAGCTCTAAAATCTCAATTTAAAAATTCAAGAACCCCTAACCTTAGTTCTATTGGTTAATATGGATGAATAAAAATTAAATTATTGCCATAATATTAATTTTACATCGAGGATAGAAAATTTGAGCAATTGCATAAGTTTATAAATACCTGCTGCCACTCCCAAGAGCAAACAATACCATCATTACAGACTCTGGTCAGCCCTTGATCAAGATACATTCCTAGGAACAATGTCGAGGTGGGGGTGAGATCAAAAAATAAAACAGCTTCTGAATATTAAAATTTTCATTTGCTTTCAGTAAATTTAAGTGATAATTGGATTGGGGGGTTATTAGGATTTCGAGTGGTTAATAGAATGAAAAATTAATATCAATACAATACCTATAGAACAAGAGTTTCAACACAACCCCAAAAAACTATAAGCTTTCCAAATCCTGTTTATAATTGAACTTATGAAAACAATCATGGTATTGTCAGCATACTGAATAAAGTGACTAGTTTGGGCAACATATATTCAATCTGTTTTGACCGTGTACAAAAAACTGAAAAGATTCCAAGCTTTTATCCCTACAGACACTATATAGTAGTTAGAGAATTATGTTTTCACTATACCTTTTGATGTAAAAAGCAAACAAGAAATGGGACAAAGATTGATTAATTTTCTAACATTTCCAAAAATGCTTATTGCTGAGTTATCAAAGTGACTGAAGAGTTATAAAAATATATTTAAGACATGCACAGTTATTATATCCAGTACCATACTTTTTCCATTTTTAGACCTATAACATAGTTATGGAAATAGTTTATCGTTCTCAATACAATGTAAGTTCTAGATTTAACATAAATCTAACACTCACAAACCTATCAACAGGGAAAAACAATTAATAAACAGAAACAACAAGATCAGAAGATAAAAACCAATGTCGGTTAAGTGGGACGAAAATAATGTCAGCTCCATACGGAAATAATTATACATTCAACGAGGAGTTTCCTATACAGGGATAACAAACAACCCAAAAGATTATTATGTAGTAGTACAATAAGGAGATCAACATATATACACATCATCACAATATACTATATAATTTATATATAACTATATAAATATATAAATATATATATATATATATATATACAAGAATAAATATATATATATACATAATATGTATAAATGGCAATAGCCTTATTTAATTTCAATAAACATGAATCGCAAAAAGTACTTGCTCTGCCGGGAGTCGAACCCCCGGATCTCTCACTTGCCGGGTTATTAATCTATATAATAAAAAATATGCACTGAAGGAAATGTAATATGAGATTATACATCTTTTATCATCTCCTGCTAGCAGATATTATCAACCGCCAAGTCTCATTATTAATTTATAATCCACCATTGAATCAACACACCTTCACCCACACCACATATAAACACCCACACACATACAAACACCCCAATACACAAGTACAAACCTCAACCCAACAATCCACCGCATGCGCAACAAAATAACTCATCTTCAACCACGCGACACTACAAGAAGCCATCAACGCAACACGCAGTCCAATCTCAACCACAAAACAAACCAATATCTAATCCCCACTAATGCATCCGCAGAGCATGTAGTACACAACAATCACATATCTCATCCGCACACCAATCACACACATCATACATGCTCATTACCTCTGGCACAAAACACAACCTGCCCATTTCAACCACTAACATAAATATTCACCGAACAACCAGACCCTACCACACCTAACTCCTAACACAAACTTAAATATGTTACTAAAACATAATGTAATTACCAACCCTTTGCAGTGATTGGGACTGTCTGTCTGTGCTTAAAACAGCGTTAGCCGTGCATTCACGCCACTGCTGACTAGAACCAACAAGCAATGGCCGCAGTGAAACTGTTCTTCTGCTAAACACCAGCCCAGGTTTAGAGCATTGTATGGTACTCGTACTAAGGACCAGTCCTTGAGACAGGTAGTCGCCCTTCTACCATGTAATAATCCCACCTCCCTTATTAGGTTGGATAGTTTAGGATATTTCATTTTACGTCACGTGTGCTGAAATCTACCGCAGACAATATGGCACTTACTCGACAAGCAGAATAATGTAGATCCTTAAATTCTTATAAAGACGTATTGAATTTAACATTATTAAATGCTTGATAACAGCTTCTAAGTTTATTATAATATGATTTTTTATAGTTATTATTGATGTCCTAGTAGAAATTTTTTAACCTAGAAAATAATATATTTATTTGACAACTCGGTTTAGATTTAGATAGTAAACTGTATTCTATTGTTGGTCGCGATTTAAATACAATAAAATAAAGAGTTACATCCAATGTGTGTTTTCCTACTTGATATCGTTTTCCACCACCTCTATCGCCAATCTTTAAGATATACAAATAAGATTTATTAGAAATCATTCAAGGTATAACAAATATTGATACAATTTAATTATGAATTTAAATTCTATAGAAATTTTCCAACAATAAAGTATTCTTGTCTTCTTTGATAAACAAATAAATATTAGCTTTTATTTTTATTAACATCATGGAATAATTTTCTTGTATATATCTTACATAATTTTCCTTCGGTAGTTTAGAAATATGTAGCGTTAGTAGGTACAAAATTGGATTATATTTAAAATTCTTCTAAAATTTTTGAATTCTTTTGAATTAATCAACGATAAGTAGGATCCATCTAATATTATAATGTTTTAGACTAACCTTAACGTGGATAATTACCTTCGCACTTGATTTTTAATTGCGTTTTAGTATGTTCAGATAAATACCCCTGACAAATATTAGAGAAATAATCCGCATCCTGAAGCAATATTGTAATACGCCTTGTTCGTACAATGCTTATCAATGATGGCAATTTAATAAAATTGATTGAAAGTTTCCCTGGATGAATCAGGAATAAATTGAATCGTCAATCACCCTATTTAGTAAACTCATAATGGGACAGAATCGAAAGGTTTAAAATATCATACAATATATTAACCTGTCCTTGAGACTTTAACCTAGCTTGTCATATTTAATACTGACTTAGACCTGAAATATATGATACTTATATCACTGTCTGACAACTAGAAAAGAGAAAAATCTTCTGTCACTTTATAAAGGGTCTTTTATATATTTAAAATATATATACTTATCTGACGGTCGATTTTAAGTGTAAAGCTAAAGAAATATGATTTGAGAGAAAAGACTTATTTCATCATTTTTGGCTCTTTTTACACTCTCTCTCCCAATCTTAAACCTCCAACCCAAACTCTCAGAAATATCAGTATTTGTTTCTAGATGATCAAACTTCAGTAATAAATTTCAATATGGTTTCACTTGAGCCATACAAAATACGTCTGGGCTACTGGACCGTAAAACCACCCAATAAAACAATAAACAATTGGAGAAATGCTTTTCAAAGTAATGGTAAATAGGAGAAAAAATATAGGACACTTTTTTGCAAAAAAAAAAACCAAAAAAAAATGGCTGGCACTAATTTAACAATTAAATACTGTGGAACTCGTTATTATAAAACCGCACTTATTGGGATCCGTAAAAAATGTCAAAAGTTTAATTACTTCTGAGGAAATATATAAACGTTTTTAAAATTGTGAACCATGTAAAAAAATCGCGTGTTTAACTTTATTGAAAATGTGTTAAAAGAGTGATTATTTACGATTTTAATTTTATGAAACTATTTAATAATCGACTGTATCGCCCTCTTAGGTAGTGATAATACCGGACAAGTATGTGGAGTAGTGGCTGTATTCCATACAGGTAATTACATGACCCCTAAATATACAAATAAAATAAGTATGTTATAGTACTTCTGATGTCCTACAGGTAATAAGCCAGCCAAATTTATCATTGCTACAATCTAAAACTCCAAGGCATAATTTATTGTAAAAAAAACCATCAATATTCATCATACATTTACAGCCATACATACAAGAGACAATATAAAGTTGAATTGATATATTTTAAAAAACGTGATATTGTTGACTTATCCATCTGAAGAACATTGGAGTCAAAAATGACAGAGGCTCAACTTTGGTGTCTAGGTCGGAAGATCACTGACCATGAACCCTGCTAACTTTGTCCGAATCACATTTTAACAAAAACTACTCAGGATCCCACTGCACTGATCATGTTTTCTAAAAGAAATTTAAGGTTTTAATATTGTGTTTTCATGGTAACGTAGGTATAAAATTATTGTCAGTTAAGAAAAGACTAATCGTGAGGCTTACTTTACAGTTATAATAAAATTCTCAGAAAGGCTAGGCTCTTAAATGTTTAAGGCGCCATTTAAAAAACGCGTTTAATGTGTAAAATATAAACACTATGCTGGGCCCTAAAGAAAAATACATACAAAAAATCTTTTTGTTTTTTGGGAAACTTTTTTGCACAAAACTGTGGAAATTAAGCTTTTTTTTCCTATGAACATGTTAGAGAAGCATAAGCAGTTTACATTCAAACACATACTGAATATAAGTTATTTAGACAGTTTAAGCCATTTGTAAAGGATTCTTAGAATAAGGTGCTTGGAAATTTAAACATGCTACCGTATATCGATTAAAGTTGTGTTAGTTTTGAAGTAAGTAACTTTCAAGGTGTAAGGATAAAGTGCTAGGTCAGTATAGTAATAATGCAGATATAAAAAAATACAAATAACTATCTATATATTTTATTACAGATGACTATTTATAAACAATACATGCATTAAAAATACTTTAAAAAAATTTTTAATAATACTTACTTAAATGGACGAAACTGTGAACTTATTGTACATAATTGTACTCGAAAATGATTATTTTCTTTATCATTATTGATAGGTTGTTTTATTGTGACTTACGGAAAAACAAAAATAGTTGTAATAGACGCAGCCATGCTCCTGAATTCTGTAAGAAGAGGCAAACAATAGTTTTTTTTGTTCCTTTACTTCTGGAAGTATTTTTGATTTCTCTACCAATGACAAGGGAAGTTAAGCTCATATCACGACACTGGTAACAAAGAAGTAATAAGTCGCAGCTGCTACTGTAGTTTGTAAGGGAAGTCCAAATAAACAAAACCCACAAGCCTTAGAGAGGTTCTCCACTGAAAATTCTCGATATAAGGAGTATGATATGAATCGTATAATTTATTTAACTTGGTATCTGTAACCTGATTGTAGTAAACATTTGATTACAGTGTAAGATATTAGTAAAGTACATCTTATTCATATAGGTTTATTGAAGCACGTATTCTACATTAATTCTTCAACCCAGGTTCGAGTCAGTATATAAAACCGACGAGCTGTACAGTGTTAACGTGTGTGTGAAGAGCTCACAAAACAGTGACAATCACACAAAGATTAATTTGTACTGGGATGCGATTCAAGTTGGGGTTCTCTTTAGATACTCTCAGCCGATCAATGGCTCAAATTAAATACACTATAGGATTAATTTTTGTTTTGTTTTTAACACCAGTTGATTTAACTTTAATTCCATTTAGACTTAGACTTAAGCCCTTGAAAGTCCATAGTAATTACCTCAAAATTTAGTGAAGAGAACACTATAAAAGATTGTATAACAATGTTAAAATTCTGAGTGATTAATGTAATGAAAAGTATGTCAATAAAATATAACAACAACAAACAGGAACCCAGAACTCTTCCTATTAGAATCGCCTGAATAAATATAAATTAATTTCCTATGAATGCACATAACATTTAAAATCCATTTTTTTAAATTGAGAACAGTCCTTATAAACATAGAGTTTGCATGAGAGCATGTACCAATATCTTTTTATTTTAATGCTATACATATTAATTTGCAGATTAATATAATCGGTAAATTTTAAATGCAGGAAATGAATATAAATTAATATAAATTGCTTATCTTTGACTTACTTCTACTTAGGCTAACAAGCAATGTCATGTTTAAACTACAAAATTAATGATGGATTCATTAGACTAAATCCTCTGACAAGTATTTCTCAGTTTGTGCGGAGGAATGTTCTTCTATCTCGAAAAGATATTCTAACTTTCTGATCCATTTTAGATACAAATGTTCAATCCGATTTTTAGGACTGTTAAGTTGTGGACGATAAAACATTTGATATAAGTACTGTGTACTACACTCTAATTTTTTTTCCAGCAATATAATATGATTGGACATTATAGCACAGTGTGAAGAAATACTTAAGTCAAATTACTTAGCTTTATAATAATCAAATTGTGATACGAAAAATGGTGATAACTCTATGTAATTATTGGGAAGAAATTAGCCATATTTGTTACATTTATATTAGTAGTCTACTACAATATGGATAGTTAAATTATGTAACCAATAATCCCTCCCCAGTGCGTAGTGCACTCAATTGTGCGCTTGATGAGACAATGAGAATGCCTCTTCACCTGGATTGCACTACATTTTAGTCGTCAAAAACGAATGCAGTAGGCTACGGTTGACCTTATTCGTCCCATAATATTGTTGGAATCCCTTTCCAGACCAAACATAGACTCCATATTTCATGAGTCAGGTCAGCGACAGCATCGGATTTCAGATGCTGTACTTAAGAGGAAAGTGAACTGGATGCTAAACTCAGCATTTCACATTGAATGAACCCTTCCCACCTTGCTACACAATTGTAACTTTTAGCTGTTCCTACACATACTTTAAAACAATGTTAACACTAAAAGGTTTGGTAAAAATGTTCTCTTAAGACATACGTTTTGAAATAAAAATACAATTTAAAACATTTTAAAAACTAACTTTGGCATGGATCCCTGTAAACTAGAACCAACAGCAATGTCTGCAATGACACTGTTATTTGCACCCAGGTTAGGGCACTACATGGTACTAATGCCAGTCCCTTTGGGCAGGTCGTAGCCCTTCCACCATGTAATACTCTGCCCCTCCCTTATTAGGTTTGATTATTTGGGATATTTAGCTTTACGTCCACGTGTGCTGCAATCTACCGCAGACAATATGCATCGAGACAAGAGAATAATTTTAGTTTTCGTAGAATCTCATTTTAACAATAATAATATTTTTGTATAAATAATTTATAATAGTCGTTTTTGATATCCATATTATAATATATATATAAATATATATATAAATATATAAATATATTAGATATATAATACAATTATAGCGAGTAGACCGGAGAAGATATAGGCAAGAAAAATTATTGTTTACAATATCTGAAAAGGTTGAGATATAAAGAAAACTTATTTGATTCTCACGAGGTGACATTGAAATAATATAAGTAAAGACGCTACAATCAAAAGATTTGCAAGATGCTTCGTTAAGACTGGGTTATAATTGTAAACAAATCTTTTAAGTGCACGATGTGCTGACTTTGTGAGATATATCGATATTGTTATAGATAATTTTGTAGGCGTATATTAAGATCTAGACATGTTTCAGAATTCAACGTTCCACAGATACATGAAAAATTAAGACCCCTCAAAAATTGTCCTAACCATCTTTTTTAAAACTAACTAGCTGAACCGGCCACGCTTTGCTTTGGCTTGGTTGACGGTTGTGAGAACACGTTTACTTAGTTTCATACGGTCAAGTAAAGTGATCAGGAATTAAAACGTTTTGTGGTACGAACACGGCGTTTTGCAACGCACCAAAGTTTGCCCTCCGTAGAAATTTGATATTTTACTGATAGGTTACTATCTCGAAGGATGTTTTTCAAGAAAATGTATCAAAGAAACCCAATTTAGATCATAAAAGTAGTCTTCTTTCGGCTTTTTTTTCCATTTACCTTCCATGTAACCAAATTCAATTACCTTAATGTGCAAACATTCACGGATTTTTACTTTGAGGTTGTTTTCATAATAGCGTTTAATAGTATTTTCATTGCATTAGATAGTTTATTGATCATTGGTGCAATCTGAATTTAAAACTAGGCAATGACGGTCTTTTATGCAACCTGCATTGCACTAACTGATCAAACACTTTACAATAAAAATTGTCTAAATCTTAAATGTAAAACAAATGTTTCTGCCTCTTTGATGAACTTCAGCTGAAAGTATTAACAGCTGTTAAGTATCTCGCTTCGCTTTGTATTATGTGTCGTAGCGCAGTCTGTCGGATCTAATATAAAACACTCTAACATCAACAACGATTTATAATAAACAAAAAAAAACATACAGCAGTCGTGGGACTGCCGATAGAGTGAAAACGGAACTATTAAGTTGAGAGTTAATTAAAACTATATGCAAAAATTATATGAAATTTTTTATGTTTTTATTTATTAGATTACATATTATGGGTTAAACAAATCATGAACAAAATATAAATACAAAGTGGTTAAAAAAATAATTAATATACAATTATCTTAACAATATCTTAATAAAAACAATAAATGAACATATTTCATACAATCTAAAATTAATTATAAAATTTTTTTTAATTTTCCAATTTTAAAATCCACGAAAAAATATTATCAAATAACTAGAAATCTATTTATTACCACGCTAGTAAGATAAATCTTATACCGTAATAATACTCATTTCATGATGAAGAGGATTAAATATTAATAAACATAGAATACAAGTGAGTAAACACCGAGTGAACAACAGTGAGTTGAACACGCGTTGTAAAATAAATACAGTTATTATTGCTACGGATATAAAGTAATATAATTGCAATAAACATTAAACCCACAATATTTTTAAAACTAATAAATTAGTATAAATTAACTTGGTTCTTTCGTAAAGGTATTTTTATTGCACAATAAACTAATTTATTGAGTTAATACGGTATCAGTGAGCCCAATGCGCCAACTACAGTTCCGGCAGAAACGTTCACTCATCACTTCATACGCTACTACAGCCTAAACTAAACTTCCAATAAAAAAATGATAAAATTTACAAAAAAAATATTCATCTATTTTCACAACAACTTTTCCTCGCAGACAAATTTTGTCTGACCAAAAAAATAAAAAAAATCCTTCGCTTACTACTTTTTTCTTGTCATTGTAAACGCTATGTAAAATGTAAAACAATAATCAAAATTATTTTCGAAAATTTTTTAATATTTAAAAATGTAACCAATAGATTGCCAATATTAAAGAGCTTTAATTTGACGCATCTTACAGAATTGTACGACATTGGCTTCACTTTTTAAATCGCGAGAGGAAGCCGTAAAGGTCACTGATTTTTGCAGTCTGTTTTCATACTCCGCCGGGACAGTTTTAACACAGCGAGACTGACTTTTTCATGCAGGTTAGTAGTCCGCGGCCAAGTCTACGGTTTAAAAAACACAGCGAGACCGACTTTTTCATGCAGGTTAGTATCATTAGCATGTCGGTGACGCGAACCGAGGATTTTACCCTCTACCAAAACGCTCAACGGCGCCTAAAGAAGTTTTCACTTCAAAAATTAATTAAAATAAACTATTTAAATTGGACCAAATTTACTCTAGTATGTATGCCTATGTTACTTCCAGGAACGTAGAATCACTGTACAAAATTTCACTACGTTTCGTGCATTGGTTCCAGAGTTATAACGGAACATACAAACAAACATTCGCATTTATATATATTAATAAAGTTTCACAGTGGTTTGAGGACGACTAAATGCTAAAATAATTATACATTTAGTTTCTATAGAATCTGGACTTCTGCTCCAGTTTGCCCAGCTGATGGATCCAGCTACTTCTGAGGGCCAACTCTGGAACTTCAGGCCGTCCCTGCCGCGGGTCTGCGGAAACGACAAGCGGCTCCAGCTTCGACTCTTCCGCCGAAAAGCCGACGGACGGACACCAACACAGGCGAAGACATGGACGTCGAGCGAGGGCCACGCATTCCTCCCATCATCATGGACGTACCCAAAGGATGGGCCAGCCATGCTGTTACCATCAAACAGCTGGTTGGGGTCGACCTGGAGGCAATCTGCACCGCTCGGACGCTACGGCTGAAGACGAGCACCGTGGCCCACTTTCGACAACTACAAAGGTACTTACAGGAACAGGGGCTTGAAGTTCCATACTTTCGCCATGACCACTGAGCGCCTCCTCAAGGTGGTGATCAAAGGTCTCCCAGCCACCCTATCGCCGGAAGAGGTCGTCGAGGCTTTCCAAGGAGATGGCTATGGCATTGTGGAGGCCAAGCTCCTGAAGACAAGACGTGGACAACCGACCAGCCTGTGGCTCATCACCCTCCGTGGAGGCGATGGGCTCCGGCCTCCTACTGATGTCTACACCGACCCGGACTCTGTTCTTCTGCAGGCTGGAGGTCAGGAAGTACACCAGGCCTAGTGGACCAGTCCAGTGCCACCGATGCCACAGGGGTTTTGGGCATGGCTCCATCCCACTGCCACGGTGAGCTCCGCCGCTGCGCACGATGCGGTGATAATCATCCGTCCAGCCTCTGCCCGAAGGAAGCTTCAACCCCGGGCCAGATGCTGCAATTGTGGAGAGGCCCACTCTGCCAACTACCGTGGGTGTGTCACCTTCAAAAACGAGAAGCAGCTCTCGTATGCTGCCGTTTGCCAGGTGGGTTCAGAGGCCTGTACCTGCCAGGATTGAGCCTCCTAAACCTCGAGAAGCTCCTGCTTCCAGCCCTGAACTACAAGCCCAGC
The DNA here is from genome assembly GCF_021130785.1 of Homalodisca vitripennis. Classification (NCBI taxonomy): domain Eukaryota; kingdom Metazoa; phylum Arthropoda; class Insecta; order Hemiptera; family Cicadellidae; genus Homalodisca; species Homalodisca vitripennis. The sequence continues at coordinate 23,935 of NW_025779959.1, forward strand.
CGCCCACAAAAAACATCACGGCCGATTTCTCACCCCCAGCTTCCCTCCTGCCTCAGGATCTCAAGGTAAGACTAAATCAGATTCTTACTCAGCTGACCAACATAGTGGCGTTGATGTCACGCCTCATGGACACGTTTGTCCGCCAACGTCCATGGGTAAGCTGAGAGTTGTCAGCTGGAATGCCGACGGGCTGGCAAACAAGCGGCTGGAACTCGGTCAGCTACTAACTGAAATGGATGTGGACGTCGCTCTTCTACAGGAGACTCACTTCAGGGCGACAGATCGCTTCAATATCCCCAATTACCAGATATAACGCACCGATAGGCAGCTGCAGAACAACCGACCCGGCGGATGGCTCGGCGATCATGGTGCATCGGCGAGTGACCCATCGTCTCCTGGCAGAAGTCCCTGCCCCAGGAGCTGAGATCACCCGGATTGCCATCCACTACTACAGCGGAGCCGAACTGGAGATTTGCCTCCGTCTACAATCCACCTAGAAACACGCTGCAAACTCGCTGCCTTGATGCCCCTGCTGCGTCCTGGTTCCCCTGCACTTGTTGCTGGGGACCTCAATGCAAAGCATCTGGACTGGGGATGCCGGAACACCAACTCCAACGGCAGAAGTCTCCACCGTCTCCTAGATAACAGACTCCAAATCCAACTACTGACACCTGAGGAGCCCACGCACTACAATCACAATGGACGGCACCTCCCGGACATACTGGACATCGGTCTAGCTGGCTCGCTGGACGGACACATCGAGGTTTTTGCAGTGTCTGATCTCTCGTCAGACCACGTGCCAGTTGTCTTCGACCTCTCGGACGACGGAGCGCCATCATATCCTCCTGCTCGTCACACCAAGGTCAACTGGCACAGCTTTTGCAAACCACCTCGCTGACAGACATCGGCCACCACCAACTCCTGCCGAGTCACCGGACCAGCTAGACCGACAAGTACACGACTTGACTTTCCATCCTCCAAGAAGCTATGACGGCCTCGTCATCTCCTCTCTCCCGGACTGACATCACTCCACCTCTAACCCGAGGAGTTGAGAGAGGAGATTCGCCTTCGTCGCAGACTGCGAAGGGAAGTACCAGCAGTCCCGATGTCTCCACGCCCAAGCAGACTTTCAACCGCCAGGCCAGGAAGTGCTCTCGTCTCCTGGCTGAACACAGAGCGGCTGCGTGGGATGACTTTGTGGAACATCAAGCTGACGGTGGTGTCGGCGGCATCTGGAAAATCTCCAGGGCACTTCGAGGGGAAGAAGACCAACCGACCACTTCATGGACTGCGTGGTACTGTCTACTCCCCTGGAGATCGAGCAGAGGCCTTCGCCGACACCATGGAAGGCCAATTCTCTCCACATGTGGATGTCTACGACGAGGACACGTGCGAAAATGATTGAAAACTTCCTGGAGGAATACCAACCTGACGAAGACGACCCTACTGCCCACTGTGACAACACTTGAAGTGCAAGACCCACATTCGCCGCCTTTGCCCGAAGAAGGCCCCTGGTCCGGACTCCTTAGGAACTCCAGCATTGAAGAACCTGCCGGCTTGGGTGATCGTCACGATCACCTGCATCTTCAACTCATGCCTACGCGTACACCTGGCTCACTTCCCGACCACCTGGAAGGATGCCAAAGGTGATCATGATACCCAAGCCCGGCAAGGACCCTCTCTTCCCGGAGAACCACAGGGCCGATCTCCCTCCTGCCTGTGCTCTCCAAGATTCTGGAGAAGATCGTCTTGGCGAGATTCCCTGAGAGTTCTTCACGTCTATCAGGACAGAACAATTCGGCTTCCGCACTGGCCACTCCACCACCCTTCAGCTTCGCAGAGTCCTGAACAATATCACCGGAGCTGTAGGAAGGAAGCACCACTCCACTTCGGTCCTGATAGACGTGAGCAAAACCTTCGACAAGGTGTGGCACGAGGGACTGCTCTTCAAGCTGTCATCGTCTCCATTGCCTGGCAGGATTTTCCGGCTGCTCCGCAGCTATCTCCACCTCCGGACCTTCTCCGTCAGCGTTGCCCGATCCAACTCCACGACCCGCCCAGTGACATCTGGTGTGCCACAGCGATCAGTCCTCGGCCCGATCCTGTACCTGTGGTACACAAACGACTTTCCGGTCGCTCCGAGAGTGCAGCTCTCCCTGTACGCGGACGATGCGCTTCTCACGGCCACTTCTGCCCAACCTGAGGATGGCTGGGTTCTACATCCAGCGGCAGCTGCACCTACTGGAGCCCTGGTTGACCAAGTGGAGGATCAAGGTCAACGTTGACAAATGTGAAGCCATAAACTTCACGAGGACAAGGAGACAAGCGGACGGCCGTAACCTGTCACTCAACGGCGACGACATACCGTGGAAGACTTCAGTCAAGTACCTGGGGGTACTCCTGGACTCCAAGCTGACCTTCACACCCCACGTCAAGAGGATCTGTGGCCAAGCGAAGAAGGGCTTCGGCAGCATCGGCCCCCTGCTCAACTCCACGAAGTTACCGACCAGGACGAAGGTCCTGCTCTACCACGGCTCTGATACGACCAGTGCTCACATATGCGGGCCCCAGCATGGTAACCCACCTTACCTGCAAGACCGCAAGGAGGCAGTTGCTCGCTGTCCAGAGCGTGTGTCTCCGGCGGGCCCACTGGGTCGCCCTGGTTCGTGAGGAACACACTGTAGTCAGGGCTTCGTCCAACGTCCCTACCATCAGGAGCTTCGTGGAGGGCCTGACATCGAGCCTTGAGGAAGCTCCAGAGTCCTCACCGTGGGATCACATCCGTGAGCTTCGCGCCCAGGAGGTCCCCCAACTGCGTCTTCCTATGGATGAATGAATGACATCGACTACAACTTCGACTGCACCACGACAACACTCCACCCCACTGACAGGTAGCGAAAGCTACTAGGGCTATGACCTTCGAGACACAAGGCAATAGCCTAACCGGCAGAGGCCTCGAAAGATGTGGGGGATCCACCCCCCCCACAGTCACAGTGACTTGACTTGATTCTATAGATTATCAACTTAGAACAGTCAACTTAGAAATAGATTAACTTGAAGGAATCTTTTTGTGTATGAAATATCCCTAGTATCTGGTATCACCTTTCCTTAACACCTAGGCGCACCAATTATATGTAGTATAATTTGTATAACATACCCTGTAAAAAAAAAATATGGAACAGTATAACTTTAAACATTATTTTGTAATTTTTAAAAATAATTAAAAATTTGTCAATAAAAAAAGTGAAATTTCGAAACCTTTTTAATAGGAACCTGTGTAGCAAAGTAAATCATTTTTAGTTTTATAACATCCTTGTAATAATGATGCTTAAAAACTAATTTTTATTATTTTATGCATTAATGACACATTCTCACCATGTATTCAAAACAGCGAATTTGGGCCTTAACCACCACTCCAGCCCTCAGGTTAATATGTACCAAGTTTGGTATTAGTGTACTTTGATGTAGCCTGAGAGAGAATTTTCATATCCATATACTAAACAGAGAGATACCTTGAGACCCTAGATACACGTAAGGAAGACAATCTTGTGACTGAGCATTATTGATTTAGGTACTATTATAAACAAAGGAAACTCTATTTATTAATTTTAAACATTATTCCTTTTTAAGTGAATTACCGGTTAGATAGAAATAAACACGTATTTATTTAAATCGACATCTTGACGGAATATAAGTAGCCATATGAAATATACCGTGAACTAACAACTACCGTATTTGTTATCAGGTCCAGATTGAAGTTGGTGCAGACAATAGCACATAGCTTGGATGAGGTTTAAACAATTTTATTTAATAGAAAATTTTTAAACGGCAGAATTTCTCATTTATGCAAACATTTTATTTAATTAAAATATCTAACAATTTATACCCATTTATGTTTTGCGATCACTTCAGGATTTCAAGAATGCGACCGTTCAAATTTTGGAAAAAATAAATTGCATATCTGGGCAAAAGCCTATGATCGCAAATGACATTGTGTGAGTACAATTTTAAAACGTTTTAATTCTTCCATGACCTTTGGTTAAAAAATTCCAATGACTAGACATAATTTGTTTATTAAATGAATTTATTGAAGTCAATAGCTACTTAGTTTTTTTAATTATAAATATGCAGAAACAACAAATAAATCTATCTTGTAGTTTTTATATCTATAAATTTTACTTTTTTGACTATGCTAATATATATTGAGACTCTTAAATAATTACCATATACCTATAGTAAGATATAACATGTTTTTACTATCAGACTCAAGTGCTGCACACGTTACAAATGCAGACAGCAACGTAAGTTGAAAATTGTGCAAAAATGCAGAATTCCGTTTAAACATTTTTATTATATGAAATCAAGAGCACTTCATTTCACTATAGTAGACTGATTGATAGTTTGAATTAATATAAAGAACATTATTATAATGGTATGCATAGCATAGTATCTTAATTAGAAACAAAGTGCCAGCTTTGCTGTGGTATATTGTGTGCTATCTAGATTGTTCCTAGAATAAGGTTAATCTAATAGCGTGCATGGAAATATATATATATATATATATATATATATATATATATATATATATATAGCATACTTTCTATTGTGATTTAACTTTCTGGATAACTATAATTTCTAGTTACAAGTTTGCAAACGCGCACACACATACACTACTATTGTAAGACAGTAACTAACACACTTGTTCCGAGCCCTAATTTGAAACTGAAGAGAATCCCAAAATAGGAACTAGAAAAAAACCTGCAAATTGAATCACTGCGATTTTACAATACTTTCATCTGTAATAAGTTAATAGGAAATTACATAAACCAAACAGGTCATTTGTTTACAAGTAAAGTATGGAAGACTTTGCGATTCATTTATGGTAGTGATTCACATTTATATTACAATCTAATTTATTAAATTATTACTACTGTCATGAGTAATTTTAATTATATTAAGATTATTAAATATTATCATGTAAACATATACTAAACCAGTTAATATAAGTATGCCATTCTGAAACAACAATTTTAAACCAAATTGATTTAAATATTTTAAGTAGAACAATACATTACCTTGTGTATGTGTCGTGTGTGTATTAGTGTGAGTGCGACTTCCTGCCGCATTGGCCCGCATCACCCTGTAACAATCAGAAAAGACAGCATGTAATAGTGTATCATAATAAACTATAAAGTTCCCAATATAACCAATATAATTAGAAATATATCTTAATTAAATAAATGTTTTTAATATTATGTATAGTCATGCAATAAATATATAAACATAAGTCTAATATTAGCAGATAAATTTAGTTACCATAATATGTTGTGTAGTGGAGAATTATTGTTGTAGTTAAATGTAGTTTCTACACGCACGCAAACTTTCACACTTCCATTCAATCATCATTCATACTTTGTGTGTTTTGCAACACACGTGGAGTAGTGTTACGTGATAATGTCAAAGAGGGGACGACAAGCCAACGCAGGACCGAAGCCACCTGAAAATAATCAGAACAAAACTCTCGAATCACAAATATGACATCAATTAGTAGGCTGATTTATTTATAATACCTTATAAAAGAGTGTAATAACAGTCCTTGAGATTTGACTAAAACTGTAGTTTCAGAATGGCATTAAATTTACACCTGAATTGTTCCAAATACTTACGGTACTGTGTCATCTCGCATTGAGGATAAGTAATATAGCATGCTGAAACATTTCATATTAATAATGAAAACATAATTAGTAAAATATTAAACTAATACTTAACATAGATAATACTGTAGTGGTGTAAAGTGAATATATATAGGTTCCGGTAGCCAAGTTGTCTAAAACTTTGACCTTTGGATCTTAGCTAGAAATAGCACAGGCTTAGGTTTTGTTTTTGCACTGAAAAATTAAAAGTAATGTGTATGATATATTTTAAACTAAGTGGTAGTATTAAGGTTTCTTCAAATGTCTGATGGAAACAATCTATTATAGTGTTTATAACGTCGTTGCTACGACATTTTTAACCCAATAAAATATTTGTCATTGTAGATTGCATTGATGGAGAAAATAAAAACCATGATGTTGACAAAGATAAGTTAGGTTACTAACACACTAAGTCAAGAAATGACTGACGTCAAGGCAGACCGACATGAGTACCTTAAAAATTGTATACTATTGTAATATCGACTCGCAATTTGTAATATGACTTGTCGTAATGTAGAGTGAAGCATTGTAAACTGCTTATTAATAAGATAATTTTTATAAAAGATTTTTGGCTAGTATAGAAAGTTTCTGTAATAAATGCAATTACTAATTGTTTTTTCACATGAAAAGTTTAAAAGAAAATGTCCAAGTGGTTGTAAATATGAAAGAATATTTCTCTTTTATTAAATTATGAAAGCTTCGTTATACATGCGATATACTCTAATAACTAATCGTGGAGAGAAGCAATAATAGGTCAGCTACTGTGGGGAGTAAACAATGTAACGCTTAGCTCAAAATTACAATGTAACTTAGAAATTATTAAATTACTTTCTACGAGCAACGTGCTGAATTCACAAATCCTAATATGGACCTAAATTCAAGAAAAATAAAGTGCTTTTATTATTCGTTTTTGTTTGGTTATATTTGTTTAAAGTCTGCTCAACGTTTTATGTATACAGCAGCAAAGTTCTATTAAGCACTTATTTTTAATTTCACTTCGGTAATTTTTACAAACTCTACATACATGTACGTAATATGATGTACTCATACAACGTTCACTGTATGCTCCGCAACAAACACTGTTGGAAGATTAACAATAGGCAAGGCTTGTGGCGTAATGTTAATTGCGTGCCAAACTATGTCAGCCATTATTTTGTTGTTTAAAACACTCTGGAGAAAGTCTTCGTGATGAAATGCTCGGTTGAGTGCAATATGTTGTACATTTTTTGTAACTCACTAAGTGATATTAAAACGGTAATTAATATTTGATCACTTGGAGCTTCTTCTATAACAAAATATAGAAGTATGAAATAAACTACTAAGTAAAACATTTCCTAATATTTAACGGCTTCTCTAAGGATAGAACGAGTTATATCCAGTCAAGGACACGCACTTCAAGTCAGTAGGTTAATTTGTTATCGATATATCCGCCTGATTGATTGGCAAAGCTATTATACAGTTAATTAAAATTCCAGTTTCATATGAGTTTCATGTTTAATTCAGTGTTAGTGCCTAGAAACCATTCGATCCAACCAGTTAACTTTAATATACCACAGATAAAGAGAGACTTACCTTAGAATACTTTCTTCTTTAAGATTCTAGAAAAATTAATTTCTGATTTGTTGTATAATTTTAACTGAGTAAAATTTTTCATTATCAAATGGCTTTAATAAACGTGATCATGTTTATTAAGCACGTTTGTAATAAAATACATTAAAAATGTGTGAAAATTGTAAATTACCACCGATTTTTAATACAGCCTCATTTCAATTCCTCTATTCAATAAACGTTTCTATTTATAATATTATTCCGGTGCGAAAGTTTCATACTTTTGTATCGTCTCTTAAGTAATGCGTTCAATAACGTGTGAAGAATCAACTAAATCTTGTCACTAGAAATATTTATAAAAGTACGAAGATACAATTTACGTGAAAACTATTTCATAATCTCAAAATACATTACTCCATCACAACCGAACAATAATTTGGGAAAATTTCAAAACATTGAAGTCATCTGGTACATTTAAAAGAAATACTAAAACACATAATCCATAGTACGTTTATTTTATTTAAGTCCAGTCACTTAGGTAGTTTGTTCAGAACATTTAGCTTTTACTTATAGTAGTTAAAAAACTATTTTGTAAAACAACTGCTGTCTGGTATAATAAATACGCAAGCCTGAAATATACGCAGAATAAAGTCTAAAAACATCATAAAACACGTTACATTAAAAGCAACCAACTCAGACATAAATGTCGCTGTCATGTAATAATATGCAGGCGGAAAATATGACACGAAGGAAAAGTATAGGAGATCTATAAAAATGTTACTTTAAAATTTTTTTATGACCAACGTTGGCAGGGATTGGGACTGCCTGTGCTTAAAACAGTTGCCGTGCATCCACCACTGTTAGTAGAACCAACGGCAATGGTGCAGTGAAACTGTTATGCGCACCCAGGTTAGAGCATTCCATGGTACTAGAGTCAGTCCTTGGGCAGGTCGTCACCCTTCTACCATGTAATACTCCCCTCCCTTATTAGGTTGGTTAATAGAGATATGTAGGTTACGTCACGTGTGCTGCCATCTACCGCATATAATATGCACTTTATCGACAAGAGAATAATATAGATCCATAAATTCTCACTAAACGTATTGATCTTTACAGTATAAATACTTGATGAAAGCGTTAAATGATTTCAGACTGCATAATTTTTAATTATTATTGAAGTCCTAATGGATTAGGACAAGACAAAAATATTTTATTTTATACACCGGTTGATATTAAAAGTAAATATACTCTATTCTCGTTTGCAATTTAAGTAATATAAATATAGAGGTTACTCCTTATTTAGTTCAATTTGATCTTGAAGTACACTCCTAATAATTGCACCCAATCTTTCAAGTGCACAATGTGCCGACTTGAAAGATGTGTCAATTATATTAAAGATAAGTTTGATTTAATATTATTAGGATCTGATAGGATAAGACTTTTACGTTCACCACATATAAAACTTTAAGACTAATGCTAAACATTGGATTTACCTTTTCATAAAGATTAAGTTCTCAACAGTTAAAAATTACTAAATATTGAATCCTTTATAATTTAGTTTCTATAGAAAATTTCTAATAATGGAATTCATAGATTTACTAACCTCGATTAATCTTTATTTTTATTACATATTCTTAATAATATCGTCCATTCTTAATTTCTGTCCTGTTATCACTGATTTTTGTGTTGGAAGTTAGCCCATGACCACATGTAGCGCACATACAGGTACTACCTTTACCAACACCCTGGAGGTGTTTATGGAGAAACAAACTGAGGCAATACATTGATGACGTGAAAGGAGACATAACGAGAAACGACTTGCGGTCGAATATTTATTTAGGTTCCAGCAGTGGAAAACGAAATTGTGTCTGCTGATATCACGGGAGATTTGAAAACATAACCAGTAAATGCACCTAACCTTGTCACTACGCCATCAGAGCCTAGGGAGTCAAGTCTTGGATCACTATTAGCCGCTAGTTTTCTCGCACTAATGTAATTCCACCATTATGATTTTGTATATTTAGATTTAATCCATATAGGAAAGAACTAAGATCAATGCTTGTAAATTTAAACACCTAGTACAGATCTTACAACATTGTGTAGTTGATAGACAGACAGTACAGTTACAACGCGTGTTCATACAAAGCTTATAAATGACACAATCAATCTGAGTTTACTGATTGACCTGGAAGAAATCTATTGTCAACCACGCTACTTTTAGTGGAATCAAAACGACATAGCATCGAAAGGGATACAAAATATAAAGCTGGGATCTTTCCTTAAAAATTTTCTTGGATCTTGATACTGTCTTTATACTAATATTTAGGTAATATTTTATTCTGTCAGACAATTAAATGGGAGAGAAAATCGTTAATTAAAAATATATAAATGTAACTAAAAATATATTTACTTGTTTGGGGTTCAATTTTAGTGTGTAAAGCGTAAGAAATATACTTAAAAAAAATTAATTATTTCCTATTTTTAACCCTATTGATTTTTTTCAATGTTGACTAACTGCAAGTCGCAAAACTGACGATTATGTTTTTCTAAGATGAAATTTCTCATAAATTTCAAGATCCAAGTCAAGTACGTGAACTAAAAGTATCATTTTACGGTGCATGTCCATCACCACCACAACTCCCAATACTTAAAACTTTTTTTTCAAAAAAAAAAAACTTTCCCAAAACTTTTAAGAACCAAGTTAAGTATTTGAACTGTAAATATTGGCTCTCGAATACTGAACGTACACAACTTATAACAATAAACAAGTGAAGAAATACTTTTAGAAATAAATATCACAAGGGAGACATTTTATAACAGTTTCTGGCAACAATCAATGGTGGAGCCAATTTAAACAGTTAAATACGTTTATTATTACATTACAACTCGCAACCTTTTTCTCTTCATTACAGTGTGTCTACGTTGATATGCACACTTTCGTTTAGTCTAAAAAGCCAAAATTAAGAACGTCTGGCAAAATACACATAAATGTTGATTGTTAACACTGTATAACTTCATTGAAGAGTGATTAGTTGTTTTTAATTTATGCAAATATTTAATCAACTGTACCACCTCAGCGGTAGTGATAATAACGGACAAGTGTAGTAGTGGCTGGTGCCCATAAATTAATGACAAACAGTTAAATATATAGTAAAATAAGTAGGTTATTAGTACTTCTGCTGTTCTACAGGTAAATAATTCAAAGTCATGAGTTGGTACAAACTAAACGCGAAGCTTATATGTCTAACACCAAAATTCAGACAACATATACAGGAGTACAAACAAGACAAAATCTACGTGAATGGTATTCAATGAAAAGTGATGCTTTTACTATCCATTTGAAGAATTTTCCAGCATAAACGACAGAGGCTCAGCCGTGGTGTTTGGGTCATAGCTCGGAAGAAGACTGAATATAAACTTTGATAACTTTTGTCAAGTCTATCATTCGAATATATCTGTCTATGGCAGGGTTCAAATAAGACATCTATAACTTTACTCTACAACCAAAAATCCGGGTGTTTTCTAGGGTAAACAGGTTCTTATAGAGTAAAACTCTATTGTTGTTTCAGTATCAAATTCAAATCAGCTTTCAAATTTACATCATAAAATTAGGTCTTTCCATTTTGTTAAGTTTTTATTTCAAAACATCATTTGTAGGATCCTGACTTAGAAAGTCTCATTTATTAGGGGTCTAGTAGCTAAAGAAATTAATGTATGTACAGTTTATTGTATTATCACTAGATAAAGGAATACAACATTTTCCAATATATTGGTTAAGTGCCTGATGATGGAATCTTTGATTCAGAAAGGCCTTGCACAAAATAAAAAAAATATATATTGGAAAATGTTGTATTCCTTTGTCTAGTGATACTACAATAAACCGTTTTTCCAATGCTCTAAGACTCTACATATGTACAGTTTATTATCTAAATTGAACTTCCACTAAAATAAATTGTATATTAATTTGATTGATAAGATTAACTCATAAGTTGTCACACTCTCTAAGGCTTGAACAACGCTGCCTAGTCAACCCAGGCGTTCCTGATTTGTATAGGTGTGTTTAAACTGCTCGGTAATGTCTTTACCCGTACTTCAACTCTCCAAAATATCTAACTTCTGAAATTGCTGAAATACATGCAACACGACACCACACGTGTTGGTTTTGTGATGTTTTGAAGTTGTTTCAAACGGCAAAATTACCACATCCGAATATACCCGAGAAAAACGTTTCATACATAGTGATAAACAAAATCTATAGTATATAAAGCAGTCATGTCTCGAAGAGTTTACAATGAAGAGGGTTAAAACATTTCAAGAAATATGTTTTCCAGTTATTAGATTTAAAATTTTATCAAGACAGTTTCGTTATTTCAATCTCAGAAGCGTTCTCTGGCAGATATTTTGTTACAGTGTAAAGTCTGTATCACCAGAGTAACAAGTTTTTGTATAGTGTATCTTGTTATACAATATGATAACAATTGTTTTGAGATTTTTGGAAATTCATTTGTGTGGTTAAATCATATAAAAAACCCTTTGTTTTCAGGACTATGTGTTAGAAATGACAGTGGAAGAGACAAGGCTCTACATGAGAAACCTGCTCTTAGCCTTGAGGAGAGTACATTCATTCAACATCATTCACAGAGATATTAAACCAAGCAACTTTCTATACAATCGCCATACCAAGCAGTAAGTAAAGTTTAACTCTGAGTAATACTTATCACTATTAACAAATTCTTAGCATTTGATCTTAGCTTAAACCCTTTCTGTAAAAGATGTTTCAAATTCATTGACTATCAAATCACACTTATTTCCACAAAATACTGAAAAACAGAAGTAAATATTTCATATAGAAAAAGAAAACAAATGTAGCATTTGAATATCTAATGGTAATAAAATACACAAAAATATTCAAGTAATACAATTCAAAATAATTAACATTCAATAATTTAACGCTAAATAATTTTAAAAAGTCTTATATCACAAAGAAATAAATCCATATATTGAAATAAAGAGAGATATAAAAATAAAAATATATATAAATATATATACACACATACCTAGTGAAAACAGCATTGAATTTGCTACATAATTTCTATATAATTAAAAAATAATATGGGAAAAGAGCCTACATGGGCCTTAATGGCCTGTGCGTAGACTTGAGTTGAAAGTTTTAGGATTAGAATTTTATCTTGAGCAGTGTGTAGATTAATTTTATAAATTTTTAATTGAAAGAAGTTATCTGAAGCAGAATAACTTATGGATATGACTTCAGAATTCTGATAATTAGTAATATTGTAGAGAAAGTAGACAAAACAGATAAAAATATTGAGTGAAAAAATAATAAAAATAGGATAATTACTTATGTAAACGGATTTTTCTATCTTTAGTTTGGAGAGGAGAGGGGAAAATCCCGTCAGGTAGTCTATGTCCGTATATATAACAGTTTTTTGAATAGGGGTGGCACAAGGATCTATACTGGGACCTATGCTTTTTATATGTTATATTGGAGGGATAGCTAAAAAGACCAATTTCAGTAAAATGTGCTTAAATGGAATGACACAAATTTGGTGGTAATGAAAATAATAATACTTTGTGTGATAGATATAAAACCAGGGTATATCCAGTTGGCTTGTAGGCTGGATTTAAGGAATGTTTCATACATGTAGTAAATGTGCTTATGGAAAGGAACATTAATTTAAGTTTTCTTGGGAGATCTGCTCATCAAAATTGTCTGAGACAAAAAGAGTAGGCTACTATTTTGGTTAAGTATGATTACAATTTATACATCCCAAAATTAAGCTTTCCGTAAAGTTGATTTAAAAAAATATAATAGCTAGTTGTATCACATATACAAAAATACTGCACTAGGGGTTGTTTTTGGTATGGTACAATATCTGGCAATAGAAAAGATGTAGGCTGAAAAATTCCTTATGAACAGTAAATGGGATTGCAGTGTGTAGAATTTCAATGTATATATCTAAAACAAGAGCTCAGTGCTATATGTATCTATCAATAACATAATGATGGTTTAATTCTTTATAATTTTTCAGATTCCTATTGGTTGACTTTGGCTTGGCACAAAAGGTCAATGAGAATGAAAACTCTCTGCGTAATCCGATTATGAAAAGGAAAAGAGAAGATGACGTAAGTATATTTTGTAAACTATTTTTTAAACAATACAAACACATTTATACAATCCTTTTGTAACTATTATTGGGCTACTGGAAAGTTTTAAACTGTTTACATAAAATTACAGACAGTTAAGTGGTATATATTTTATCAGATAAAAAGCTTTGAGTCTTAATGGTGGTCTGCAAATTGAGAAAATGGAAGTTTTTTAAAAATTTTTTTAGTTTTTTATTTTATTTTATTTCTTTTTTTTGTCTTTGCCGGCCCTGTTTAATCATACAACCAGAGAAGGCTCATCATGTAAATAAATGTGGAGCAATTACTCATACATTTATGTGGGGGGGGGATTTTTTTATGTTTGTGTATATATTTTTCTCCTTCAACCATTGAGGTGCTGATCTAGTGTTGGAGACCCTATCTTGCATGAACGACATGCTTGAAGAACAAAATTTTGTTCTAGAAGTATATTACTGTGAAGAAGAGATTTCAAATTTTCTCTTCCCTCAAAATTAGTTTGTATTATCCAGTATTTAAAAATAGAATTTAAACTCCTTAAAAGTATAATATAATGTTATAATACATTTCATAAGTAATTATAGGATGTTTTTATTCTGAATTAAAATTCATCAACAATTAAAATGTAATATCAAATTTATCCATTTTAAGATGGCAGCCATATAAAAACTTTGATTCAAAGTGGAGACAAGTATTGTATTAGTGTTCCAAGAAATGAATTTTTTTGAAAATTTAATTATAAAACTAACAACATATCATGTAAATAAATTGAGTGAAAAATAATGTAAATATTGCAACTTTAGTGAAGGTATCAAGTATGCTCTTTAGTTGATTGTACAATAATAAATTCCTTTTAATGTTGTGTTTAGCTCCAGTTCTCCTTCTACTTAGTGCAGCTGTCACAAAAATTGACTCCTAGAATCTGGAGTGAGTTAGTCAGAAGAAATATAAACGACAAAGGATGAAGAAGTTCAAATCGAACTCTTTGCATTGTTTTGACATCAGAGACACCTATATTACAAAATAAGGTGTAATCTGGGTGAAGAGATGTTCTCATTGTCTCATTTTTGGGAGGATCTCGTCAGACTGATATTACTCCAGATTTCAGGAGTCAATTCTTGTGACAGCATCAGATTGTAGGCGATGCACTATGAGTATGGTGAACTGGAGCTTAACTCAACATTCAAATTGAAGCAATCCTTTCCACCATAGATAGCTAAGTTATGTGTAAATAAATTTATGTTTATTTGCGTCTGGATTATTTAAATATTATGATACAACAAGATCTGTTAAGGTAAGTTACTTTTTATCGCAGTAAATTAGTGTTTGTTTCAAACCAACTTTGAGCATATTTGTTTCATATAAATACCTTGAATTCGTCATGTAGTTAATCATGAAATAATTTGCCCTCTGTCTTCTTAGTTAATACTATTGGTTTTACCTGAGAGAAAGAGATGATTGTCCCTACACTTATTTCTAAAACGACCTTTTGGGCCTCCCTAGCTTATATTTGTATCCTCAAAATTTGAGACTTACAGAAGCCGATCAGATTTGAGGGCTCGTGTTCTCTGATGTCCTTGGGGCTGAGGAGATATGACCCTAGGAATCTTTCCCAAGTTTTAAATTTGGCAGGACAGTTTAGCCAAATATGCTCCGCTGATTCCTCCTCTTCTCCGCAGAGTCTACAATCAGTCTGGCTAAGACCCACCTTCATGGGATGTTTTCTAAGGGGGCCAAGTCCTTTCAGCATTCCTATAATCTTCCTTATATCCTCCTTACTCTAATCTAGGAGAGCTGCCCACCCTTTAGCATAAGGAGAGATAAACATATTTGATTGTCCTAATCCTGAGGCCCTACTGTAATTAAAGTATCTTGTCCTCTTTTCCCAATATTTTACGAGAGCTTTGCTGTTGGAGAAAGTTATCCCGCAACCCGGCTCTGGCCCCGCCATAAAGGAGTCTGCAGGCTCCCTTTTTGGTGAGGGTATTTGCCTTTTCATTTCCATGAATGCCCTTGTGGCCTGGCACCCAACCGAGTGTTAATCTACTTTTCTTATCCAGTTCTACCAGAGTATTCTTGCATTCCCAAACTGTTTTCGAGTCAAACGAACAGGTATCAAGTGCCTTCAGTGCAGCCTGGCTGTCAGAAGGTATTAAATATTTTGCTCTTTTTGACTTTGAATCACAGCAGTATAGTAACTGGAGTATTTGGTAAAAAACAAAAGAGTTTAGAATAAGATTACTGCAGAAGATGTTAATGTTTTATATTGGTTGTACATTCTTTAGTGTGTTAATCAATTGTATTTGTTTGTACAGGACCTGGAAAATGCGGAGAACCCCAGGGTAAAGCGGTGCACTCTGGAGCAGGTGGGCGGGAACAAACAGGATCTGAGTGGATTTGCCAAGCAACCTCAGTACTCCAACGTTCTCTCCACGAACACCATCAAGAGACCTTTGACAACCAACTCCTCAAATGTGATAAATAACACTGCCGAGAAAGTGTATGGCAAGAAGCAGTCCTTCCAGAACTTGATGCCGCAGAAAGTAAAGTCTACCAATGCTCAAACCAGTTTTGTGCGTGTCCAGAACTCTCAGGTAACTTTTTTATATACTTGTAATAATAATAATAACATTTTTATTTGAAGCGGTTTTCAACATTACATTGTCATACATTTTCAATCAAGGCACATACAAATCTATCTATCATCATCCTAGAAATACAAAATTAAACTAATCAAACCGATAATACATTACATTAAATAGCTATTTAGGGGTGAAACACTCCTCCTTCAAAGCCAGTCTGAGATTGTTTTTAAACGAGGAATAACTTGTAACTTTCATATTTGTTTGATGCTGTTAGATAGTGTATATCTTAATATGTTAACTCGTTAATATATGCCCATATAATGTACTAAAGTATGTGACATATCATTGCAATCCTACAAGTGTTATTGCAAGAAACTTCTTCTATACTCATGTATTTGAAATTAAAATAATTTACGAGTAGTCTGAAAAGTTTTCGACTTCAACGTGAGGATGGAAGCACTCGTAAATAAAAGCTACTGAATTTCTTTGTTCATCTGTTGGTGTTCTCGTATCTCACCAAAGTTTCAGCCATTTTGGACGCACAATTTTGATGTAAAACTTGTTTAAGTGAGTTGGTGCGAGCTTTTTGTGAAAATGGATAAAATTGAGTATCAAGCTGAAATTAAATATTTGTTTTTGAGAGACAATATTCCTTCGCAAATCAAAGATGAATTGGATTCTGTGCATGGGGGCTCTACACCACCAATTACTACAGTGAAATTTAGGACTGCTAAATTTAAGAGCATAGAGATGATGAACGTTCGGGACGTCCAAACATTGCATTTACCGACGAAAACATCGCCAAAGTTCACCAAATTGTGCTAGACGACCGCCAAATTAAAATGAGAAAGATAGAAGATGCTATGTACATGTCAAAAGAACAAGTTTGTCACGTATTAAATCAACATTTAGGCATGAGAAAGCTGCCCGCACGTTGGGTGCCGCGTTTGTTCGCGTTAGACTAAAAACGTGATTATATGGAGATTCCAATGTTCTTATAGCACAATTTAGACGAATTAAATCCAGGTTTTGGCACTGATTAATTACTGTAGATGAAACTTGGATACACCATTATATGTCCAAAACAAAAATACAGCCCATACAGTGGACTGCAAAGAGGGAATCAGCTCTAAAAAAGCAAAACTTTTTTTTTTTTGGCTTGTATGTTATTTTAATGGATTATTTTCATAAAGGTAACACAATTACAGGAGCAAACTGTGCATCATTACTTGACAAGTTTAGGCAGAACTTGCAGAAAAACGGCCACATTTGCAGAAAAAGTAAAAATCCTGTTTCACCAAGACAATGAACGCTGCCTCACACCTCAGTGGTTGCCATAGTGAAAATCCACGAATTACTGTTTTAACTGTTTGATAATCCACTTTACTCATCAGATCTAGCCCCAAGCGACTTCTTTTTGTTCCCTCATCTAAATATTGCACTCGGAAGACAAAGATTTTCGTCAAATGAAGAGGCAACCATCGTGAACTTATTATTTTGCTGGGAAAAATTTATGGTACTATTTGGAAGGGTTACAGAGATGGATTGGCTCGAGGTTTTGATTGTTTTAATGATATGTCATGCCCATTAGGTCATTTGGGGCATTGATATTTATTAATTTTAGTTACAATTTTTTGGAGTACCTGGGTGTGTGGGGAATGTTTTGTGTAGTTTTACTTTATTTTTAACTGAAAGAAGTTGAAAGATGTGATTTAATATTAAGAAATGGTAAGATTTGATTTGGTGATTCTTCAGTTCGTTTTCTGTGTATATTATGAAATAAAGATGTAGCAGACACCAAGAAGAAGGAACTATGAAACTATGACAGTCAGAGACTTCATCAGTGTCTGGGTTTTAGTTCTGAATGTCACGGTTATTACTGCCGTCTTTTCGAGAGTCAATTCACTTTGGAGAGAAAAATTAAAGAGATTAAACATTCATAGAAAAGAGGAATGAATTAAATCACCGAAAGGAAAGACATGATTGAATTTATACTTATATATTGAATTAACTGTAAGTTGTGCACATTTTATAATGTTTCAAAATATTTTTTATCATTAGATCTTTAATGCGCTGCATAATTTAATAATAACTCAAAAGTAAAACAAACAAGACCATCTCAAGTATCTAAAGGTGTAATCCTATTCAGTAACCTACATAAGAATGTTGTTCCTCTTCTCTGTTGCTAAAGTTGTGGATGTGGCAGGTACAGCTCAGCACGACGTTTCCGCGACCGAAGGTGCCGGTGCTTCCCTCGCGTCAGGACAGGTGCCAGTGTACGGGCAAGGCACAGATCTGCAACATCTGTCTGACCCGAAAGGCGCAGTTCGCTCCGAGAGCAGGCACTCTAGGCTTCCGTCCTCCAGAGGTCCTGCTCAAATACCCACTGCAAACCACAGGTCAGAACACAATGTACTTGAGTATTATACAGCCGATTTACCGGTACGGTGGAATCTGTACTTTGAACATTAATGAAAAAAAAATAAACTTATTAATATATAAACTCTCTGGAGTTATAAGCATAATTTTTTATAGTACTTAAAGATATTACAGATATGCATTTTAAAATTATTTATCCACAAATATGTAAAAAATAATAGTTTAAATTAATATTTCTTAATTTTATCATTTAAATTATTGTTTAAAACCACCATTAACTGAGGCAATTATTTAATCAAATTGAATTATATAAAAGTAGTATAGTAAAAGTCCTTGTGGCACATACTTATTGTTTGAAAATGTGTTTTGTACCATTTGTGGTACAAGGTAGTAAAGCGTATTGTGCGCCACCAATGGTACACTATATAACACTCATTGCTGTAAACTGCAGCACAGTATGGATAGTTTTTGAATATGTTTTATTAAATGGAGCTTCAGTTGAAGTATAGCAGGTTCCAAGCACAAGTGTGTTGCATTGTGAGTAATTCTGCTATATTTTTTAAGGTTTTAGTACTTTTTTTTAGTTCTTTTGTTGTTGTGGTTGATGCCATGAATGTTATGTCAGTTTTTTCCGATTTTAACTGTGTAAAATTATGATTGCAATGCTGGAATATTTCTACCTCACTTTGTAGAGCCAACTTTAGTCTGAAGGTCAGTTTAAGTTCAAAATCTGAAGATTGAACGCAGATCTCTACGATGAGACAGAAATACTCCCAAGATCTTAATTTTATTGTTTTTTTTTAAACCCTTCCCACGCTGTAGACGGATATATTAGAATGGTAGACTTTGACCAAAATGCCAAATACACTTATATCCGATATTATAGATATGTCTCTTGGAGAGTTTTTTTAGTTCACTAAAGGCCCTATAAATGCCCCATGCATGCTTCGTGCTTATCGCAGTTGCAAGAAAGTATTTAATAAACGACCTTCACTCTGTGGCAGAGGGATGGGAGCACCCTTTGTCTAACTCTGACCACCTGCTTGTCAGTTTTGTGTCTCCTTCAGAGCCGTAACCAAACATATCCGTGGTGTGTATTACTGCTTTCTCGGTTGTCACAGCTACTACGTATCTCGTTATTATTCTTCATCGTGTGGTAGTGTTCTGATTTGTTTGAAATATTAAATTTATTTTGTTTTATAGAGCGATGAGATGTATTTCATTTTAATAGTAGAATTCTTTTAGAATATAGTTTTGTAAATAGTTCCTTTTTATTGTTATCAATAAATACAGTTTTTTATACTCTTTTGTTTTTATCTTATATATTTAGTTATAATAAAAATTAGCTTTGAACATAAAGAAAAAATTTTTATACTTGTCTTGGCGTTATAGGAAAGTTAATGGATTTATTAATGGTAGCGTGCTTAGGGTTAAAATGTTATAACAGAGTGTGATCTTTTATCATTACTTTATCCTTTTTGACACCTGTTTAAAAAAAATTTTCTATAGAAATCGTTGAACTTTCTTAGACACAAGTAATTAGTTAATTGTGCAAGTAATTAATGTTTCCCCCATGTGACTTACACAAGTGGATGTTGCAGCGGTGGACATGTGGTCTGCGGGTGTGATCATGCTGTGTATCCTGAGTGGCTGTTATCCGTTCTTCCGCTCTCCTGACGACATCTCTGCCTTGTGTGAGATCATCACTGTCTTCGGGACAACAGCCATAACCACTCTAGCCAAAAAGATTGGTAAGTAGAGAGCGTCTTTTGTTGTTTTAACCTATACAGATATAGTATTTGAAACTTCAGATATTGAATTGAATTGAAAACAACTTAATTCATAAAAGTATATAGGTGTACATCAAATGACATCATATGCATAGAATATACAATCTATATCTATATCATTACTCTAAATAATAGACTTAAAAGGGCCATTGTTTCTTCTGTTACATCCAATCCACTCCCATAAGTCCTAATTACATCGCTGCTCTCTACAAATGCTACCAGGAAAATTTGAATGATGAGTCAATAATTTGTGTGCTTGTGCTAACCAGCTACAAATGTTTCAGGCCGCAATGTGGTCTGCAGTGAGAAGC
This sequence comes from Homalodisca vitripennis, assembly GCF_021130785.1. Classification (NCBI taxonomy): domain Eukaryota; kingdom Metazoa; phylum Arthropoda; class Insecta; order Hemiptera; family Cicadellidae; genus Homalodisca; species Homalodisca vitripennis. The sequence continues at coordinate 44,385 of NW_025779959.1, forward strand.
GGAAGCCGCTGAACCTGCGTATCTTGTGCGAGAGCCTGAGACAGCGCAAGACTAGCGGCAAACTGCCCAAGGCTGACCAACCGTTGTGTCAGGACTGCCACCACTCCAACACCCTCGAGCACGGCTGCCTGTGTGAGGACAAGTGTAGGCTCGAACTGTCCTCCAGCTACTTCCCCCGCTCTGCCTTCGACCTGCTCGCCAGACTCCTGGACGTCGACCCTGACACTCGGATATCAGCCGAGGACGCCTTGCAACATCCCTTCATTACAGAGACCTGACCCTTCACTTCTAGTCTAGGTGTATTTAAATGTTTTATTGTTAAGTGTGCCTTATTTTATATGTAAAACTACCATTATATGTGATGTATGGTTTGATATTAAAATTTTCTTATAAAAATAACAGTGTTTATTTTTATTGATAATTTCCATTCAGCCACCATTAAGAGTTTAACAAATTTTCAATACATACACTTTTTGACTGAGTGATTAGAAAATACTAAAATTAATTTCTTTCACAAATGAAGTTTTTGAGTACAAGAAATCGGTAACACAACATTTCAAGATCTGCAATCTGATGTATTTCTTAGACGGATAACTAATGTAACATATAATTACAATCTAGGTAAAATTACAAAATTATACCAGAGTGTTGTGACATGCTCAAGTCAGGAGACGCAGCACCTTGTGGGTCAACTCCATGCACACTATTTGTAGTAGTACTTATTTCCTTCAACACTAAGAAGAGTTAAAACTGCTTAACTCACAATCATCTCTAAATGGTCTGACTTCTGGCTCAACTTCTGACTATAATTAGGTCTCAAACAATCAAAAGGCTATTTCTAAGGTTAGAAATTATAAAAGATGCAAATGTAGCATCAATGAAGAATGAAACACTTTCGAAATTCTCTAGTAAATGAAATTCTGGTTCAGGGTCATTTTTAAATACCTGAACTCTTCAACTATTGGTCTTCAAATACGGCCTGTTCTCTTTAATGCTGGGTAGACTCATAAATAATCAACTTCTAACCTGGAAAATACCTGGCCTATTAATTCCATATATGACCAGAATGGAAGCAGTTTCTCTCTTTCTTCTTCAAAATTAAAACTACTAGGAAGAAATAGTGCCTCGTCTTTCCGATGAAACTCTGACTTCCAAAAGTGTGAGATTTCGTCTTATCTTAACTTACTTTCACTTGAAACAAGACGCTTCATCCCTGACGTTCTCTTCTTGTACAAGCTGGTTAACGGAATCATCGATTGGTCTGACCTTCTACAGAAAATAAATTTCCAAATTCCCACTGGCACAAGATCTAGAGTCCTTTTTGCATAGACTTCGGTGACAACTTCCTATGCAGCCAACAGTCCTGTGATTAGGATGCAGAGACTTGGATGCTTGCTACCAGAACACATGAACTTTTTCTGCGCTTTCCTTGGCTTCCTTCAAGAGAGCTCTATGTGATTCTCAGTGCTTGACCTTTCAACTATGAATTTCAAAACAAAACACACACGCGCGCACAAACGCGGACGCGCACGCACACCTGTGCTCGTGTTTGGTTTTTGATGGTGCCTTTAGGGGACCATACCCATATGTGCCTTATTGCCTGGAGGTTTAAAAAACTATTGCTTTTTTAGTTTTGTGTTAGTCATTGTTGCTTATTACTATAATTATAAATTATTATGCTCGCTTTTGTAATGGTTGATCCGTTGGAAATAAAATAAGATTAAAATAAGATAAGGGAGCCATATGTACTAGGTGGCCACTTTTTTCATTCCACGAAAACTATGCTGAATATTAACTATTGCACACCCTTGCCGTAGGTCATAGTGTTTTCCAAAATGTCTCATTTTAAAGTAAAGAAAAACTTTGTTTAAAGTTTTGTATTTACGATGGATGATTTAAAAGGATAACAGGATATTGGACATTTGCCATCATTATATGTTACACAAAGTATAACACTTCGTTTCGAGGATTGAAATCTACACTCTTCTTCATGTGTAAAAATTCCTGATCATTAATAAAAAAACAATTCGGTCGTGAACCCTTATGAAGGAGATCCAATCTGTCGCAGATTTTATAAGGTATTTTTGTATCTAACCTGAAGCATGCGCCCACGCAGGTAACGGTCAAACAAGTTGAGAAGAGGTCCTATGAAGCCATAAGCCTCAAGTTTGCGGATAAAGATGGAGTGGCATACCCTGTCGAAAGCCTTTGAGAAGTCCAGATCTATTGAGTCCACCTGCTGTCTTTGTGCAAAAGCCTCTATGATGTAGGTTTGAAACTTTACGATGTTAGTGGTTGTTGATTTGTTAGACAGGAACCCGTGCTGATTTGGATGTAGCATATTTCTGACTTGGAAAATAATCTTATTCAGGACAAGTCTCTCAAATACCTTTGCCAAGTTTGGTAATATTGTTATGGGTCTATAATTTCTTATGTCACTGGAAGAGCCGTTTTTGTGAATGGGCACTATATGACCTATTTTGAAGATCTCAGGGAAAACTCCGCCGGATAGAGGTTTATTATATAAATTGGTGAGAGGTTGAACAAGCAGTTTAGCGCAGTGTTTAATTACGGATGGAGGAATGGAGTCTGAATTGGGCCCTTGGTGACGTCGAGACTGTTGAGCACCTTCAATACATCCTCGGTATTAAAGTGGCAGGAGGATATTATGTCTTGGGAAAGTGAATTTGAGCATTCCATTTGTGATGTGTTATCATCAAGAGAATACACTGACGCAAAAAAGTCAGCAAACATATTTGCTATGACGTTATTGGATTGAGACGAGTTGCCATCAAGGTGCATGGTAGTCGCAGTGCAGGTGGTATTTAATTTCTTCAGATAACTCCAGAAAGCCTTTGTGTTTTCATTGATTGAGCTCTGCACCTTGTTGATGTATTGGTCAAAACAGGTTGCTGACATTGTGCTCTAACTATGGCGAACCGAGTATAACTAGACTGAGATAAAGAAGTTTTATACCGTTTATGTAGGACTTTCTTTTGAATGGTAAGATGAATGAGCTTCTTGGAGAACCATGCTGGAAAGACTGATCCAACGGACTTTGTGATAGGAGTTTCTCAATATACTCTCCGATATGGTGTCAACAAACGCCTTGAAAGCTACATTTATGTCTTCATGGCAGGTGACGATGTCCCAGTCCAAGTCCTGTAGCTCTTGCAGGACCTTCACATTGTCACAGCGTCTCACATTAGTGTGGTAAGTGACATTTGGAAGAGACGACGTTTTTAAAGACAGTGAAGGATGATGGTCGTCCTCAGGAAGTACTGGATCAGGATCACGACAGGTCGCAATATCTTGATAAGAGGAGAACACAAGGTCAAGTATTACACCTCTGCGATTAGGAAATATAGTTTATTTGCGTCAGGTCAAGCATGGTCGCCATATTTCGCAAGTGTTGTGACGGTCCAATGCCATTCACAATTGAGGAGGTCCAGTCCATGTTCGGTGGGTTAAAACCACCCATCAAAATAATGTTGTAGAAACCATTGGAGTTAATAATCTCTTCAAGTTTCACCAGAAAGGCTAATGTAAGTCGCAGCGATAAAACAACACTGGATAAAAAATAATATTAAGTTGTACTGGCTAACTAGGTTGTGAAATGTTGCATTATATAAAAATGGAACTAGCTAACAGTACAGATATCCCCTCTGCTTTGATTTCACAACCTAGTTACTTTACTTTATACATATTCTAAATAACAAACTTAACTGAACCTTTTATTTAGTACACAAATTCAAATATTCTACCATAAAAATACGATAGCACGGTGTTTCAAGAGTTTTCTATGAAATCCGCTAGATCGCATACCAATGAAGTTCTACCGGCATCTGATTTCTTTATCTGATCGCTTGGGGACCAAAAATAGATAGTTGCTTTAGGAAAACTATTTCCTTGGCGTGCACGTTGCAGCGTTTTTAGAAATTGCGGGTCGTTGCGAGAATAAGGGCATTTAAGGCGATTAAATAGTGAATAAGTGTAGTTTAGTGTTTTGTTAGATTGGTGGCCGCTTTCAATCTTTTTTTTGCATTCATACCAGTGTTTTGTGTATAGTGTATTGTCGTTAAATACCCTGAGACTTCAAACAAGTTACCAATATTGATCGAATACGGATGGAATGAAACGTCACCTCACGAGAAGCTAAGTCTCACATTTCTTATTAATATTACATTACTCTTAATATATTTTACATACAATATCATATACATCTTACATCTACATGAATTATAACACTTCAAAATTCAAAACTTCTGTATTTTCAACATACATACAAAAGACAGAAAAAATTTTTCATGTTTGTTTCCTTTATTGCAATAGGCAGGATTAACTCTGTCTCATTTCTTTATACAAAGTCTATTTAAAAAATTCGTTTTTCTTTATTTTATTTCATTTCAAACATTCGTTTAGAATTCACCAAACAATCAACTTCCTGGATTTTTATTTAATCTTTTAAATTTGGCAGCAAGTGGTTTATTAAGCTAGGGATGCTACAAACGTTTTTTCCATACAAAACATGTCTTAAATTTAACTTTAAGTCCACAATATGAACCTTTTTTACATTCAAAAACATTTTCAGTATGTTTTACAATACAAGTTACGGGTTAAAAAAATATAAAATTCTATAAATTCCTACATATTTTGGTGCTAATTTTGCACAAAACTTTTCTACTTTATTGCTTAGATAGTGGGTTCTTATCCATACTAAGGAATGCAACTTAAAGGGATGTTTTACATTTTTCCTCGGAGTATTTTTGTCTATTACTATTATGTGCTATGCTTCTTTTTACATTCACAACAGCTCTCTTTAAATTGTTTACAATAGTTTCCTTGGACAAATTTTCACCAATTAGATCATTTAGCTTCCATAAATTAGAAAAAGCATTATTACAGGAATGATTAAACATTAAATCAAAGGCAGCAAAACCTGTGCTTTCATTGTGGGCGGTATTTAAACTTAATTGTATATAGCCTAGGTCATTATCCCGATTACTATGACAGTTGTGATAGAAAAGTACGTAATAATGTTGATATATTTCTAATATGCCTTTCTGATTGATTTCCATTTGACCTGTAAGGCGCTAGTCTACGGTGTTCAATAAAATTCTTAAATAAGAATTTCTTAAAATACAGTGATGTAAAAATATGCACTCTTACATTCCCTCAAAGGGATGAGCCATAGAAATTTACTAGCGGCATCTACAACTACAAGTAAAAATATACATTACTGTTTCTAGTTTCTCGCTAAGGGACCCAAAAGATCTATGAATAAATAATCCATATTGTTCTTAAATGGTACTGACACTGATTTGCCTTAAAATTTTCTTTGGCACACTATGCTCATTTTACAAACATTACATTCTTTTACTTTGTCCTTTATAATTTCGTTTAAATCAGGTCTATAAAAATACTGGTTAATTTTTCTTTGTGTTCTAGCAATGCCTAAATGACCTTCTATTAAAGAACTATGAAGGAATTCATATACTAAGTCAATTAACCGTACAGGCAAAAATATCTTACTCTTACTTTTTAAATTCCTTTTGAACATAAGTAAATAGTTTTTTTTTTAAATAACATAAATTATTACTATTACTTTTTTACAGATTGAACGATGTGCTGAGTTTCTTTATCTTGAAGTTGATATTTCTCTAAGTCCTTAAATGCAACTCATTTATTAACAACCACAAATTATCCTTGTTATTACACTTATTATTAATCTGTATTTTAGGCTTTACGTTGGATGTTTATTTACATTTTTGCCTTCGGGAGGAGTCTGAATGGCAGAAGGAAATCGATAAGCTATTTTTACTCCGGTTTGGAACGTTCAGGTGGTCACTGAGGCTTGGATCAGCTGTTCCCGTCGACTCGCTTTCAAACATACGCGACAGGGCGTCTGCTAGCGCATTATCGGTAGAACTTTTTAAATTCCACTTCAAATGGTAAATTCAAAATCCTCTCGATCCACCGGGCAAGTCTTCCTACCTTTCTTTTGTGATTGAGGACATAGGATAAAGGTTGGTTATGTGTAATTAATTTAAAGGTTTTAACTTCTAAAAACTCATGCCATTTTTCTATGCAAATTAGTGCACTCAAAGCTTCTTTTTCGTAAATAGTATATTTTAATTTGGCATCAGTAAACTTCCTGGAGTAATAGTCTATCGGCATTAATTCATTTTGGTCCGTTTTCCCTGTAATACACAACCACCTGCGGCTATTCCACTAGCATCTGTCATTACTACAAATTGTTTTGAAAGATCGGCTAACTGGAGTACAGGAGGATTCATTATAGCTTCTTTTAACTTTAAAAATGAATCTTGACATTCACTTGTCCAAATAAATTTAGCGTTTATCCTTCATAAACGATTTAAAGAATTACATAATTCGGCATAATTTTTTATAAATTTAGAAAAAAAATTGATCATACCTAAAAACTGTGAAACTTGTTTGGCGTTCTTAGGTGGCATACATTCTCTTATACTCCTTGTTCGCTCGGGATCTATAGTAAATGTATTATTTTTTATTAAATTCCCCAAAAAGGAGGACTTCCTCAAAACAAAACTTTGCTTTCTCTAGGTTTGCCGTTAAGCCATATTTGCTTAGTCTATTACAATTTCTCCGACATGTACTAAATGCGAATTAAGGTCTTTACTGTACACTAAGATATCATCACAAAAATTGATCACATATTTAAATTTTATATTGTCTATAACTTTGTCCAGATAGGCGGACAATACAGCACTACCAACATGTAAACCAAAGGGGAATCGTTTAAATTTATATTTAGGCCTACCAAATATAGTACTAAATGAGGTAAGATCTTGACTATCAGGTGATAATGGATATTGTAAAAAAACTTTTTCTTAAATCTATTACTGAAAAATATTTAGCTCCACTAAGATGTTGATAATAGTTATTTAAATCACCAATGGGAAAATCAACTTTCTGTAACTTTTTATTTAATTCTGTGTAATTGACTACAAGTCTGTCCTTTTTGGTTAAAAAGGCTGGACTGGAGTAGGCTGAAGTACTGGGTTCAATTATTCCTTGGTAAAACCAATCCTGTATTATTGTTTTCATCTTATTTACAGTGGGAGGGCTCATAAAATAAGGCCTAATATATACAGGTGTGGGGTCATTAAGAATTAATTTAACTTCCAAATCTAGGGCCTCTCCTAATTTTGGAGTAAAAACATTTGGAAAAATCCCTTATAAGGTTTTGTATCTCAGCCTCAGCTCTAGCGCACCCTATTTTTACATCAATATTGTTTAATTCATGTTCAAAAGGCTGTTGTCTGACAATAGTTACTTTCTTCATTACAATTGAATTTAAAATAACATGAAACTCCATCAAGATCTAAAATTAGTTTACTAATAGTTATAAATGGGTTTCCTAACACAATGTCCCATTTTAAATTATCCAATACAATAAGTTTTACTTTCCAACAAAATTTAGGAATTTTTATCTTAGCATAACAGTAACCAAAACATTTTATTTCAGTGTTATTTTGCAGCAAACATTTTATCATCAGACTTCATTGATTTAGAAACATTTTTATTTAACAATAGGCTATCAATAAAATTCTTTACTAATTATATCTCTTGTAGCACCTGTGTCTAATAAGCAGTTTGTTTTTAAATTTTTACCTATAATGTAATTAAAGCTTCATTTATTTTTTGAATAGCTTCAATTAAAGGCATATTGTTACACTGTTTTAACATTTTAGTCTTAGATTAGGTTTTCTATAGTTTAATTTACTCCAATTTTTAATTACCTTAGCAAAAGACTTTCATAAAATAGCGTTTTTCTTTTCTTACTGCATTACTATTTATAAAATTATTACTCTTAGACTTATGAAACCGGGGAGGGATATTTTTAGGTGTTGTGTGTAATACCACTCGCCTACCAACTAGTTTTTTTGGCTTTCTAAAACAATTTTTTTGCTAAGTGACCAGGCCTATTACTATTGAAACATAACTTTGGGTTTTTTTTACAGTAGGTCTACTTTTTCTAGGTTCAACATGTGGTGGATACATGTTGTTAACATATGTCCTACTTAAATTGTCCCTTAAGTTATCATTAAAGGTTGTGTTTTTACTATCTATACACAATCTTTTCCAAATCTATAAAACAAATGGGATTGTTTTCAAAAATTAACTTATTCCTGTCTGTAGGTTTAATACTTCTTTTTATACAAGTTACCAAGTCCTGTTCACTTATATTACACAATAAAACTTGACTGAGCTCTTTGATATCATAGATGTATTCATGCAGTGGCTCATCAAACCTTTGTGGGCCTATAAACTAAATCTAGTCTGTCTTTCAATTAGGCCTACAGGGATAAAAGCACTAATTAATTCCCTGTGTTGATAGTTGACATTTGGCATGACAGACTTACACTATATTATTTTGGCTAAAAGTGGACCTTTTGTGTAACAGGGTAACAATGCTAAAATTTCATTATCTGATAGGCTAGTTTCATATTTTAGTTTTAACAAAGTTTTCAAAAAGTTTATAAGCTCAGGTACTACTAAACCATTTGTTAATGTAAATTTTTTTAAATAATGTTCTACAGGGTTGCTTAACTTATTAAACATATTTACTGAGACACAGGTTCACTAATACAATTATTGTTTGCATTATAAATAGGCAAAACTGGTGGTACTGGCAGTAGGCTGCGATATTGTTGGTGGTTGTACAGACGTAGGGCCTATTTGTTCTTTAACTGCCTGTTCCATAGCCTCATCTTGTTCTAATGATTCATTTAAATTGGCTTCTAACACTTTAAGCTCTTCTAGGTTCACTTTAGGTAGCAAGTTCTTAGCTAACTGTTGTTCAACATTAATAGCCTACACTTTAAAGCTGATAAAGTTTCACTATGTACAGTAGTTAGTTTATAGCAGGTTACCGGTATCTAAAAATAAACAATTTATTAAATGTTTACGTTTTTCTTGAAATTTGGTGATTTCTAAAGGTGAACTATCACTGTTCAATTCACTGCACCCGTGTTCTAATAAAATCACTTTTCCACTGAGAAGTTGTACTTCCTGATTGTGATCTATTTTTAATAGGCTGCTTGCAGTAGGTAAAATATTGTTTCTCAAACACTGTCTTAAGGACTGTCTAAGTTCATTTACTGTACTGTCACTATTTAATTTAACAACTCTAGATATCAGTTCAAATACTAACTCATCTTTAGACAAATACTCTATTTTAATGGCAGGCATTGTGCGTTTTTCACTCAGTTTCACCCAGTTGATGGCAGAGTGGCACATCAATAGCAGAGTGGCGCAATAAATTATGTGTACCGAATGACGATAACACAAGGGGGTGGTGACTTCTGAGGTCGTAGTAATAAATACTCGAATTGCAAAGTTTGCTTAAAAGTTCAATTTAATTAATGAAACTTACAAGCACCCACATTTAGTTGGTAAATAAATGTATGTAATGCCACGTTGCTGCCATTTAGAATACAAGAACTAAAAATGTATATCTGATAGGTGGGCCTAAAATATCCAATGTTCTATGGAATTATGCCTACGATATTTTACTTTATAAAAACTTTAAGATTTTTTACTTCCCTTCGCAATATGTAAAATCACAACCCGGGCGTCGGCGTCTTGGCACGAGACATTGAAGCTGTAGTCTAAGAAGGGTTATTTCTAGTCGGTAATTACTAGAAGAGGAGTAGAAGTTATGAAACTGGTAGCCATCTTCTCAAATAATACGTGAGCTCGCCTAAAACAAATTCGCGACGGTATTAGCCATTTAATGAGACAAAAAAACTTATCACAACGTGCTCGTTAGAAGGACGACGCCACAACTTGTATCCATTTCAATCAATCAAGCAAATAAAAGATCTTCAAGGGTAATGTTACTTTTAATATTTACAACTTTAGTTTTACGTTACATTCATTTTTATATGTTTGGCATCAAAGGGCTAATTTAATAGTACGAAAATATAAATTTTACTTACGGACATAGCGCGCGAGGTGAAATCGGTCCCGTAGTTGGGCTGCTACTAAGAGTTACAATAAAATATTCATACGCATGCCAATTAGGTAGTTAGTCCGCCGATAATTTAGTTCAGGAACATTGGATAAAAAATAATATTAAGTTGTAACTGGCTAACTAGGTTGTGTAAATGTTGCATTATATAAAATGGAACTAGCTAACAGTACAGATATCCCCCCCTGCTTTGGATTTCACAACTTAGTTTACTTTACTACTTTAAACATATTCTAAATAAACAAACTTAATTCAACCTTTTATTTAGTACACAAATTCAAATATTCTACATTTTTTATAAACTCTTAATTCCGGCAGTTGGAGTGATATTTGATTAGGGTTTCTTTAACTTATTAATGATTGTACAGCTGAAGAAGAGGGTAGATTTAAATCCTCGAAACGAAGTGTTATACTTTGTGGTTACATATAATGAATGGCAAATGTACAATATCCCAATATCCTGTTATCCTTTCAAGTCATCCATCTACAACAGAAAAACGTTAAACAAAGTTGTTTTTTACTTTAAAATTAATTATTTTGGAAAACACTATAAACCTACGGCAAAGGATTGCTATGGTTTGAAATTCAGCATAGTTTTCATGGAATGAAAAAAAGTGGCCACTAGTACATCTGGGTAATTTATCATAGATTAGGGGAAAGGGGAAGAAGAGCTAAGTTGGGGAAGAGCAATATATACCTACTCATTCCATACAAGTTATAATATGGAGGGTTGG